>NC_038042.1:2606430-2883240 GCF_002211085.1 Panicum hallii
GTGCACGGTCAGGTAACATGTAAGCTGCAATTGCCTGGTTTCCCCACAATGCCACCGTGTCAAACTTCTTCTGCATGGTTGGTACTCGCACAGTCGTCCTTTCGGTTATCTGGATTCATGTCCGGATTTATTTGGCGACTGCAGTCTCAAAACCAAACACAATAATGCACTGCCATTTCATTTCATACTTGAACCAGACACTATTGGCGTTACTCATTCCACATCCTAATTTTAAGCTCCAGTGGTTCTGAATTCTATGGATCAAAGCCAAAGAACTGGGTGAAAACACCTGAATGCATTAGTATCAGTACAAGTACTTCAGCTAGTAAGGAAGTCCATGAAGATGGCAATTGTTTTCTCTTGCTTTTGCTTTCCTTGATGCTTCAGTAACTGATCAGAGAATATGTTATGGAGTACTTCTACAAAGAACAGGGGGGGGGGGGGGGGGTGGAGGGATGGATGCTTTTCTTAGAAAGAACTTTCAAATATACAAGAAACTGTACATGATGCAATACATCGGTACTCACTTAAAGCCAAAACTAGTAACTTCACTGAAAATAGATCTGCTATATGTCTATAACTCTACATGCAACTGAACTACAATGTTATCATTTGTAGACTGACTTTTCGGTCTGCAGGCCATCATCAATGCTTTCCAGATATGAGATTACTTCCATGATACGTGGCCTCATAGACGGGTTATGGTTCACACACTTACAAGCAACTTCAAGCATCTTCAGCATTTGCTCTTCTTGCCCTGTGCCTCGTAGCACTGGATCTAGGACCTCAATCTGCTTCTCATGAGACCTCATCTCCAGCACCCATGGGACAAGTTCTTTTGATCTGGACAGGACCTGAACAGGTCGTTTTCCTGTAAGCAGTTCAAGGAGGACAACTCCAAAACTGTATATATCACCTCTTAGAGTAGCTACCCACCCTTGGCCATACTCAGGTGGGATGTAACCAAGAGTGCCAACCAATTCGGTCGTGACATGAGTTTTGTTCGGAAGGATCAGTCTTGACAGCCCAAAATCTGCAATGTAAGCTTTGAATTCTTTGTCAAGTAGGATGTTGCTGGATTTGATGTCACGATGGACAATGTGCGGCTTGCAGACATCATGGATGTAAGAAAGGCCACGGCTAGCTCCTTGTGCAATTTTGAGCCTCACTGGCCAGTCAAGAAATATTCCAGGATCATCATCCCTGTTGTGAAGCCAATCATCCAAACTGCCATTCTCCAAGAAAGAATATATGAGGAACCTCGAGTTTCCATGGATGCAATAACCCCACAGTGGCACAAGATTTTCATGCTGGGCCATGGATAGTGCTTCAACCTCTGCAGTGAACTCCCTTTCCATAAGGCACATCTCGCCGTTAAGCTTCTTAATTGCAAGCTTGGATCCATTGGGTAGCTCGGCCTTGAATACTAGTCCATAGCCTCCACATCCAATGATGTTCTCCTTGCCAAATTTATTTGTTGCCTTCATAATGTCCGTGAATGTGAGCTTATTTTCGTCTCCCTTGCTTCCTGGCATCATCACCAATGAATGCTCTGAATTGGAGTTGAATGATAGCACTTCTATGTCACTATCATCGGTGCTCCTGTTTTTGGTCCTGGAACTTGTTCCCCGGGACAAGGCAAGAAGACAAACAAGAAGGAATAGGATGGCAATAGCTACGAAAAATATAGCAAATGCAAGCGCAAATATGACCTTCTTCTTATGTTGTTTCTTGGAGGTGAATTGTGCTTCTGCCGAATTGCAATGGCGAATAAGTGTAAGACCACAGAGCTTCGGGTTGCCATCAAAGCTAGCATTTGTGAATGTACTAAATTGGCCTGTGGTTGGCACAGGCCCTTCCAGGTCATTGAAAGAAACGTTAAACTTAGAAAGGAAGTGCAGATTGTTCATCTTGGTTGGAATTCTGCCAGTTAGATGATTGCTTGATAAGTCGAGCACCAGCAAGTTTGTGAGGTTGCAGATCGATTGGGGGATTTCTCCATATAATTTGTTGAAGCTCAAATTTAGTGAAAGGAGCTCTTTTAAGAGACCTATCTCTGGAGGGATCACACCAATGAAGTTATTGTTTCCTAGATTGAGCACTTTTTGAAAAGCATTGGCCTTGCGGTATTGAAGTGACATATCTACATAAATTGGTAGTTGAAAGACTCTCGGATCCAAACTTGCAGCAGTCTTCTCTGATTTTAGCATTGGCATATCTGTTAACGCTGTAGGAATTTCCCCAGTCAGATTGTTATTTGATATATCAACATAGAACAGGAAGTTTAGGCTGCTTATCCAGTCAGGTATTGTTCCAGTTAGTTGATTGCTCTGTAAAAATAACATCTCCAAATTTCTGAGCTTTGATAACCAATGAGGTATTTTCCCCAACAATGAGCATTCACTTATTGAAAGAACCTGAAGATTCACAAAACCGTCAATTCTGTCATCGTCAGGCATGGTCTCATGCATGAAATTATTTCCAATAAGAAGAGTGGTGAGATTCTTGGAGCTCTTTAGTATCTGAAGTGCATTTGTTAAATTCGTAAAACTGTTGCCAGTAAGTGATAGGAAGGAGAGTGACTTCAGATGGCTTAGTCCCTTCGATAACTGGCCATGGAAATTGTTTGAAGATAGACGCAGTGCAGTTATTTTGTGGCATGAGTATATGCTTTCTGGAATTTCGCCGCTGAAACTGTTCCGCATAAGATCTAAGGTTTTTAGATCGGGTAAGTTGGAGAAATTGACCTTGTTGAGTTCTCCACTGAAATTGTTGTTCTTGAGGTCGATGGTTGTGAGATTTGTGCAGCCGCCCATTGATGATGGCAGCTCTCCTGACATGTTGTTGTGGTCCAAATGGAGCTCCTCCAATCCCTTGAGCTGACCTATATAATCTGGGATATCACCAATGAAGTTGTTGCCTCCAAGATCAAGTGTAGACAGATACCTGACGTTGATTATGCGTTTACCATCAAGTGTTCCTTGCAAATGGTTGTTAGGGAAAGACAGGTGCTCTAGCAAGGTAGCATTGAAGAGTTCATCAGGGAGTGTCCCAATGAGGTTGTTGTGGCCAGCCTTGAGCACTCTCAGCATGGAGCAGTTACCAAGCCCTGGGGGGACTGTGCCACTGAATTGGTTGTAACATAGATCAAGCACAGCAAAAGATGGAGATATGTTACAGAATTGTGTTGGTATCTGCCCAGTAAAGCTGTTGTTGCTGGCATTGAGTGCAACCAGATTCTCCATCGCCTTCCATGTTATGGATGTAAACTGCCCTGTAAACATGTTACTTGAGATGTTAAGTACCTGTAGAGGCTGGCCAGGGGTTGAAGATGGCAGCTCGTGCAGCTCTCCGCTGAGTTGGTTAAAGCTGACATCAAGGGCAATGATGCTGCTGGATGATAACAATTCCAGCGGCAGGTCACCAGACAGCAAGTTGTAGGACAAGTTAAGATGCTGAAGGCCAGCGAGGTTGCTCAGAGATGGTGTGATGCGCCCTTCAAGGCCTCTAGAAGCCAGAGAGACCTCAATGACTGTCCTGTTTCTGTTGCAGGTGATGCCTTCCCATTTGCAGCAATCTGTGTCTCCCTGCCATGACTTGGCTAGGCCGGCATCATTCGACAGCCCAGCAAGGAACTGCAGGAGAGAGGCCTTCTCCTGCTCTGTGCAGCAACTTGTTGGGGTTGCCAAGCAGATGAGCAGCAAAAGAGCAAGGCCAAGGAAAGGTATGGGCAATCTTCTGCTGCATTTCTCGTATGAAAAATGGAGTGACTGCATGGCTTCTTATTGAAACTAACACGGAAACTAGATGCTTAAGCTGTGTCCTGTCTAGACAAAGTACCAATGGTCGAATCAAGAAAGAGCATCACGTAGCAGGAGGCTGCTCTTGCTTCCATCTTGCAGATTTCTTCCTAGTCGTGGTTAGCACAAAGAAAAACAGAGTCAATGATAAGACGCCATGTGATTTTATTTTATGCAACAGATAAAGCAGCTTGTTTATTCAAACTTTGACATTTGATTGGTGTATGCTGCAATCATCCATCAAGAAGTCCAACTTACCAAGCTTTCTGATGATACGGAATATTTTTCTCTACTCATCCTTGTATCCATAATCCTCGTTGAATTTCTTACAGCCTGCCGTGATTTACCTGATCTGAGATCAAAATCTTAACAATTTCACGTTTGCACTTCACAAACGTGTAGTCTATAAGTCTATTCTGAAATAAAAAAGAACTGCTTGGTGCAGACAAAAATCTGAAATTAAAAAAAAACACTGCTTGATGCACCTTTTGTTTTTGTAGGATGATGCACACCCTTTTGTTATTATAGCAGGAAAAGGCATGTTTTTTTACTGACATTTCTTTAGGGGCAATGGCTGGCAATTTGCCTACCTGAACTCATTAAAACACAAGCCTGGTGCGTACATGTTTCACGAGGGTGGGGTGGGAGTGGGATGGATACTTTCTTCTACAAATACTTCGAAATATGCAAGTAACTGTACGTGATGAACTATAAAACTAGTCAAACTCTAAACTAGTACGTCTAGGGAATATACATTTATTCTATGCAAATATTACCATGTTTTTAACAGGCTAATAACATTGCTTCTTGACTGCTGACCCTTGCGTCCCAGGCCAGCACGGATGCTTTCAAGGCTGGACGCATGAGGAAGAAGAGGAGGCAAGAGACAATATGCATCCGCTATTCCAATTCTGCCCTGTTCATCCTTTACACAGAGGGGAAGAAAAATCAAGTCAAGAACTGGATGCCCCGCCGTGGGAACACATGGAAACAGTGATCTGCACATCTGCCACGGAAGGTCGCAAGCTTCTTCGTAGCTGGTTCGCACAGTCAGACCACCGTGTTTATGCTGAGGCAGCCCTGTATATTATATTGAGAGGGCCAACCCTTCTGTGCTAAGAAAAAAGGTTGCTTGGTGACCACCGTTCACTATGTGATTATTCAGCTGTCACAGGATACATTTCTTGATGTGGTGTCACATGGGACATTTGCTTCTACCTGCTTCGCAATGTCAGCCTTGTCTTGTTGCAGCCATGCTTACAGTTCTTGGATGCCCAGTCGATAACCCTGAGGCCAGTTTTTTACTTTGATTTGTTTAACGGCTGCCTGTTTGGACTAATGCGTAAGGACGTGTCACGTGCGGTGTTTTTTTTTTGGTTGATGAACCGATTCAAAAGGATTGCTTGTTGCTGTTCAATCGCACCCAGATTTTTCCACCACTCCTTATGTTAGCATTAGGTGTTTCGTGGTGATTTGCCACTAGTCCGTGAGTCACTCTGGAATTGGAACGATGTAAATTGGAGTAAAATGAGCAGCCTAGTAAAGCTGTAAGCTGTGGATTTTCTTTTCTTTTTTTTTTGACAAGGGTATTGCTGTAGAGGTTGATACTGCGTGCTGGGATGCCGTGGTTTCTTACCTGTTGCCTGGTTGGTACTCCTCGTATGCCTACTGTTGCGCATTCTGGTCAGCATCTGCATTCAAAATTCCACGTTTGAACAGGAAATCGTTGAGTGACAGCACCTCCCGACTCTGAAGATGCAGTGGTTTCTGAAGCCTGTTTATGATCAGGAGCCAAAGAACTGAGTATCATCAACATCCAAGTGCACCCATTGCTCATTAGTGACAGTGACTGAACCGAAAGCGCCGTTCCTCACTTGATTCTACCTTCAGAGTGCCTTAGCCACCTGAACAGAGTGCACACGCAGTAATCTGAAAAGGATTGCGCAACCTGTTCTGAATTTTCTGATCATTTGATTGTTTCGAACGATGCGCTGCTCCCTCCAGATCAATTGATTGTTTCGAACGACATGACATCGGAGCGAAGAAGAAAGCACGAACTAGGCCGTGCAAAGAACGATGCCAAGCATGCTCAACGAAAACTCGCCGACCACGAGATGCTTGGGCTTCGGAAGCTCGCACCTCCGCCGCTGCCGCCGCACGCCGCCGGCCGCCGGCATGCACGATGCGGTTGGACTTCGAGGCCCGGGCGCATCTCGTTCGGCGACGGCGTCCATCGGAGCGGATCGCGCTTTTCAGGCAGTCATCGTAGCAGTCTGAGCGTTTCTTTTGGATGTCGCGCCTGTGCTGGAAGGGAGGTGAGGCGGCCGGCGGCACCGCCGCGACGTCGAGACGAGGCGAGAGCCGGATGACCGAGGTCGAGAGGGTTTATTTGAAAAATATTGGATCAAATTAGGGGCATTATGCAAATATAGGGGTTTATTTGTAAAAGATCGCGACTATTAATCACGATCCGAATTAGAGGTTATTTGTATAATATAGAGGTCTGGATATAAAATATCTAATCACGATCCAAAATAGGGGTTTATCTGTAAAATGTAGAGGACCTTTTCTAAAGAATGGTTATTATCAAATCACGCTGCCGTCGTCGACCGCCGATAACCCAATGCTGCTCGTCTCGCTCAAGCGGCCGTCGACCAAACGCTCGCGGCGCTAGCGCTGGTACCTTCGGCCCCATGCTTCGATTGCCCGGCGAGGCGGCGAGAGCGAGACGGCGGGCCGCAGGCATTTCAAACGAACTCTGTAGTAGCTTCTCCTCCGGCCGGCGGCCAGTTGGCCACCACCAGTCTACCCGCTTGCACGCCGCACCCTAACATTGGGCGCTCATGCCCGTGTGCGCGCGCTTCCTCGGAGCCCTGTGCTCCCCAATGCAATGCCGATCCTGGGGGGGCGCTGAAAGCGACGCCACCGTATCGGATTCGCGCTCAGGCTGTTCGACGAAATGCCGCTGGCAGTACCCCTCAGTTGGGCTCGTTCCTTAGACAGAGACACTGGCTGTCGAAAGGCTCGTGCGAGTTGGCTAACCGGCCAAGCCGAGGTCGTAGACAATGTAAGTATTTCACTGCCACTCCATTTCATAGAACCAGACATTGTTTGCATTCGTGCTCTGCCTCCTTTCTTTACTCTTAAGCTCCAACGGTTTCTGAAGCTTGTTGATCGGATCCAAGAGCTGAGTTAAGCACTTAAATGCATTAGTATGACTACTTGAGCTAGTAAGGAACTCAACGACACAACCATTGCTTACTTGTTTTTTGCTTTGTCACAATGCTCCAGAAACTTGTCAGATTACACATGTTACACAGTACTTCAAGGGAAAAAGAAGCGGATGGAGGATGGATACTTTCCTCAAAAGTAATTTAAAAATTTGCAAGAAACTGTACAATATGCATTCTGACACTGGCCAAACTCAAAACTAGTATCTATACTGAAAAGTACATCTATTAATCTATTTTATGCACTGAACTACGAAAAATTGGCTAGTTGCTGTGCTGCACTATGTCTTGACTGACTTTTATGTCTGCAGGCTATCATCTATGCTTTCCAGACATGACACTACTTGCATGATAGGTGGCCTCATAGGAGAGTGTTGGATCAGGACTTCAATCTGCTTCTAGCACCTATACGTGCCACATGCAGTATCCCCACAGCGGCACAAGATGGTCATGTTGTGCCTGCATGGACAGTGCTTCAACCTCTGCAGTGAACTCTTGTTTCCATCAAGCACATCACCGTTGAGCTTCTTGATGACGAGCGAGCCTGCAGCCATCAGGTAGCTCAGCCTTGTAGACTAGCCCATAACCACCACACTCGATGATGTGCTCCTTGTAGAAGTTATTTGTAGCTTTCATGATATCAGAGAATTTGAGCTTGTTTTCGTTGCCGTTGCCTTTTGGCATCATGATCAGTTCGTGCTCAGAGCTGTTGTTGAACGAAGTTATTTCTGAAGTCTGTTTATGATCGGGAGCCAAAGGACTGGGTATCATCGACATCCAAATACACGCATTACTCACTAGCGATAGTGACTGAACCGAAAGCACCGTTCCCGAACCTGAACTGAGCATACAGTAAATTGGGACGATGTAAATTGGAGTAAAATGAAGCAGCGTATGCACAGTAATCTGAAAAAGGGTTGTGCAGCCTGTTCTGAATTCTGAAGCGCGTGCAGAATGTTCAGATGGGAGTTGGATGGGCAGCGCTGAAAACGGGAGGCAGCAGATCACACAAGACAAGACTACAAGAGTTTCCTCAGATTATTCACTAGACATTTTCCATGGGCAAATTCGTTGATGATTCTCAAGATACAAGAACGATGTGCTGCTCCCTCCAGATGATTTGATTAATTCGAGCATGCCATTATCGGAGCGAAGAAGAAATCACGAACTCGGCAGCGCACACGATGTCAAGCATGTTAAACGCCTCCCGCAAAAAAAATGCTTCGCCTTCGGAGGCCCACACTGCCGCCGCCGCCGCACGTCGCCGGCACGCACGATGCTGTCCGACTTCGGATTCGGAGGCTCCGGCCCATCTCGTTCGGCGACTTGGGAGCAGCCAGCAGCCAGCGGATCGCGCGTTTCAGGCAGCCGCCGCACCGTCCTGAGGAGGGGAGGCCGGTGAGCAGATGGCAGAGGTGGAAGAGGGTTTATTTGAAAAATATTGGATCCAACTAGGGGCATTATGCAAAATGTAGGAGGTTATGTGTAAAAAATTGGATCGCGAGGTATTTTGTAAACGTAGGATATCGGATCGCGACTAGTAATCGCGATCCAATACAGGGAGCTATTTGTAAAAATTGGGGGTCCTGTTGTAAAATAATGGTTATTTATCAAATCTCCTGTCCGGCGGCGTGGCGGCCGACGAGATCGCGCTGCCGTCGGCGACCGCCGATAACCCAATGCCGCACGTCTCGCTCAACCGTCCGTCGACCCAACGCACGCGGCGCAAGCGCCGGCAGCTTCAGCCCCATGCTTTGATTTCCCGGCGGGCCGCAGGCGTTGCAAGCGAAAATCTGCAATAGCTTCTCCTCCGGCCAGTTGGCCACCACCAATCCACCCATTTGCGAACCGCACCCTAGCATTGGGTGCTCATGCCCGCCTCGTGCGCGCTTCCAGGAAGCCCTGAACTTCCCGACGCAATCCCGATCCTGGGGGTGCTCGCGGAACGCGACGACGCCGATTGGGAAGTTTCGCGCTCAGGCTGTTCGACGAAAGTTGGCTACCTGAGCAGTTCGACGTCGTGAACAATGTAAGTGTTCAACTGCCACTCCATTTCATAGAACCAGACATTATTGGAATACGTGCTCTGCATCTCTACTCTTTAACTTCCAATGGTTTCTGAAGCTTGTCAATCGGAGCCAAGTTACAGCACCTGAATGCATTAGGGCTCAGTGCTCTGCATCTCTACTCTCTAACCTCCAATGGTTTCTGAAGTTTGTCGATCGGAGCCAAGAGTTGAGTTACAACACCTAATTGCCGTAGGATCACTACTTGAGCTAGTAAGGAACTGAACAAACGCACCGTTTTTCACTTGTTTTTGTTTTGTAAAGATGCTCTAGAAACAGATCAGATTATGCATGCTGCATAGTCCTTCAAGAAAAAGAAGCTGGTGGAGGATGGATAATTTCCTCAAAAGTAGTTTCAAATGTGCAAGAAACTGTACAATATGCACTGTAACACTAGCAAACTCAAAAATAGTACCTCTACTGAAAAATACATCAATTTTATACGCTGAACTATGATGTTACCATGTTTAATTGGCTAGTTGCAGTGCTGCGCCATGTCTTTACTGACTTTTCTGACTGCAGGCCATCATCCACGCTTTCCAGACATGACACTACTTGCATGATAGGTGGCCTCATAGAAGGGTTATGGTTCACACACTTGCAAGCAACCTCAAGCACCTTGAGCATTTGCTCTTCATGCCCTGTGCCGCGGAGTGTTGGATCCAGGACGTCAATCTGCTTTCCTTGAGACCTCATCTCTAGCACCCATGGGACAAGTTCTTTTGATGTTGACATGACTGAAACAGGCCGCAATCCCGTGAGCAGCTCAAGCAGGACAACTCCAAGGCTGTATATATCACCTCTCAGAGTAGCCACCGATCCTTGCCCGTACTCAGGGGGGATGTAGCCGAGAGTGCCAACCAATTCGGTCGTAACATGTGTTTTATTGGGAAGGATCAATCTTGATAGCCCAAAATCTGCAAGATGAGCTTTGAAGTCTTTGTCAAGTAGGATGTTGCTGGATTTGATATCCCGGTGGACAATATGAGGTTTGCAGACATTGTGGATGTAAGAAAGGCCGTGGCTTGCTCCTTTTGCTATCTTTAGCCGTGTCGGCCAGTCAAGAAATGTGCTTGCATCATCATCCCTGTTGTGAAGCCAGTCATCGAGACTGCCATTCTCCATGAAAGAATATATGAGGAACCAGGAGTCTCGCTGAATACAGTATCCCCACAATGGCACTAGATGGTCATGCTGAGCCATGGACAGCACTTCAACCTCTGCCGTGAACTCCCTTTCCATTAGGCACATTTCACCATTGAGCTTCTTGATGGCAAGCTTGCAGCCATCAGGTAGCTCAGCTTTATACACTAGCCCGTAACCACCACATCCAATGATGTGCTCCTTGTCAAAATTATTTGTAGCCTTCATGATTTCAGAGAACGTGAGCTTGTTTTCTTCTGCCTTGCTTCCCAGCAGCATAACCAATGTGTGCTCTTGACTCGAGTTAGGTGAAGTTGTTTCCACATCTCCATTTGCCTCTATTGTACTTTTGGCTGTCAACCTTTTTACCTTAATAGTGATAAGGAGACGCCCCAACAACAAAAGAATGGAAATCACTGCAAAGAACACGCCGAATGCAATTGCGAAAATGGCTTTCTTATTTCTTCCTTTTGTGGGTACCAGAGGTGCATCAGCTGAACTGCATCGACGACCGAGCATAGGGCCGCACAGCTGTGGATTCCCATCAAAGCTAGAATTCTGAAATGTACTAAATTGACCACCAGTTGGAATTGGCCCTTCCAGGTTATTGTTAGAAATATTGATTGTGGAAAGGAAGTGCAGGTTCTCCAATTCAGATGGGATTGCACCTGTGAGATTGTTGTTGGATAAGTCTAGCACCTGCAGTTTTGTGAGATTGCAGATGGATGTAGGTATTGGTCCAGTTAAGTTGTTGAAGCTGATATTGAGGGAAATGAGGGCTTTCAACTGACCAATCTCCGGGGGAATCACACCCATCAGTTTGTTGCTGCTTAGATCTAGCATTTTAGGGATAGCAACCAGTATGCGGTACTGACGCGATGGACTTCCATAAACTGGCAGGTCGAAGATCCTTGGGTCTAAATGGGCTGCTGTCGCATCTGAAGCTAGCATTGACATATTCATTAATGCTGTTGGAATTTCCCCTGTAAGGCTATTGTTTGATAAGTCTAAGTAGAAAAGGGAGTTTAAGGTGTTTATCCACATTGGTATTAGTCCACTGAGTCGATTGCCACCTAGGACCAACATCTCTAAATTTGTTAGCTTTGATATCCAAAGAGGTATGTTCCCAGACAATAGGCATTTTTCAATGTCCAAGACCTGAATATTCTCAAAACCATTAAATGTGTCATCCTGTGGCAGGATCTCTCCCTTGAAGTTGCTCCCAATTAGCAGGGTTGTAAGATTTGCGCAGCTCTTAAGGATCTGAAGTGTATTTGTGATGTTTGTAAAATTGTTTCTACCAATAGATAGGAAAGTGAGAGCCTTCAGGTTACCTATTCTCGGTGAAAGTTGCCCTTGTAAGTTGTTTCCAGATAGCCTTAGTGCAGTCAAATTTCTGCAGGAGTATATGCTTTCTGGAACTGTGCCAGTGAAGTTGTTGTACAGAAGGTCTAAAGTTTTTAGATTGTACAGTGTAGAGAAATTGACCTTCACAAGATCGCCACTGAAGTTGTTGCTCTTGAGGTCAATGGTTCTGAGATTTGTGCAATTTTCTAGTGATGATGGCAGCTCCTCTGACATGTTGTTGTTGTCCAAATGGAGCTCCTCTAATCTCTTGAGCTGTCCTATAGAATCAGGGATATTGCCAGTGAACTTGTTCCCCTCAAGATTAAGGGTTGTCAGATCTCTAATGTTGGCCATGCGTGTATCATCGAGTACACCATCCAAATCATTGTTAGGAAAAGATAGGTGCTCCAACGTGGTAGCATTGAACAGCTCATCTGGAATTGACCCACTGAGGTTGTTGTGGCCAGCCTTGAGCACTCTGAGCTTGGAGCAATTGCCGAGCTGTGTCGGGATACGACCACTGAATCTGTTGCAACAGAGTTCAAGCACAGCAAAGGATGGTGATATGTTACAGAAATGGCCTGGAAGTTCCCCTGTGAAGCTGTTGTTGCTGGCATTGAGTGCAACCAAATTCTTCATCCCCTTCCATGTTGTGGACGTAAACTGCCCTGTAAACTTGTTGCTTGAGATGTTCAGTACCTTCAGAGGTTGGTCAGTGGTTGAAGATGGCAGCTCATGCAGGTCTCCCATGAGCTGGTTGAAGCTGACATCGAGGACGATGATGCTGCTGGACGACACCAATTCCAGCGGCAGGCCACCATACAGCGAGTTGTAGGACAAGTTGAGATGCTCCAGGCCGGTGAGGTTGCCAAGAGATGTTGAGATGTGCCCTTCAAGCCCCCTGGAAGCCAGTGAGACACTGATGACCGTCTTGTTTCTGCTGCAGGAGACCCCTTCCCACTTACAGCAATCAGTGCCTTCCTTCCATGACTTGGCGAGGCCTGCATCCTGGGTGAGCCCGGCGAGGAACCGGAGCAGGGAGGCCTTCTCCAGCTCTGCGCAGGAACTGGTGGGAGACGCCAACGAGACCAGCAGAACAGCAAGGCCAAGATAAGGTATGTGTAACCAGCTGCTGCACTTCTTGTATGTAGAATGGTTTGGCTGCATGGCTTCCTCTTGAAACTAGCATGGAAACCAGAAAGCTTAGCTTGTGTGTGTCTAGATGAAGGATTAATGGTCTAATCAGGGAAGAGCATGAGGTAGAAGAAAGAAGAGGCTGTTGCTTTAATCTTGGCTATCAGTTCCTAGTCGTAGGCTCGTAGCCACCTCAAATAAAAATGAAGTCAACGGTTAGAGGCTATAGGAAATCATCCTTATTCTGACTGTAGTTAACGTAGCTGACGTGGCGGCCCACTTGTTCAACGTCTCATCGATGGCTGCATGATATGATCTGTTAAGAAGTCCAACTGACCAAGCTTCCTGACCGTACAAAAGATAAGCCTTTTTATTGTCAATCCTTGAATCCGTACATGCATGCTCAGTGCTGAAAATTCCCGGGGTAATGAGGGTGAGGGGAGACCTGCCGTGATTAACTGGATCCAACATCACTTCTGATGCCATGCATGTTCACTTGATAATTACGGCCTGCCTTGGTTTACCTGATCTCAGGATCTGGCATCACTTGTCCAACCTGCTGTCTTGCCCTTAGCAGTTAGTACATGACAAAATCTGTAGAACATTTTTTTTACGGAACTACGGTGGACCCATTGGGATCAGCCTGAACACGAATTTTAAGCATGGAGGAAGCGTTTACAGAAAGTTACAACCCCTGCTGTAGGACATTCATATGCTGGTATGGAAATTAGATGGACAGAGAGGAAAACGAAGGCAACATGTGTTGCCCCAAATTCACTAGACATTTCCTGGGAAAAATATACGCTGGATTTTGTGCAGTCCAGTGGTTGATGATTATTAGGACTCAAGAACAATGCGCTGCTCAGATCATTGGATTGCCATTGGAGCGAAAAGGAAAGCACGAATTTGGCAGTACGAACGATGTCAAGCATATTACACGCCGGGCACAAGAGCGCAGGTCTTGCAAATGGGAATTCTTTCTTGTAGAGTTTTAAAATGGTCGGACCTCGTAGGCCCGCCGCCGCCGTACGTCGCCGGCAAACACGGCGCCGTTGGGCTCCGGACGAGGCCCCATCTCGTCCCACGCGGGCGGCGAATTACGCATTTCTGGCCCTCATCGAAAAACAGGAGTCTTAAGAGTTTCCTTTGAATGTCGCGCTTGTGCTGGACGGGGAGGTGCGGCGGCCGGCAGCGTCAGCGCGCCGTCGAGAGGGGAGAACGGAGAGCCAAAAGACGGAGGGGGAGAGGTCTTATCTGCATAAATCGTGATTAAATAGTAAATGCCATTAAAAATAGGGGGCACTTTACAAAATGTAGGGGTCTTTTCGAAAGAAGTTGGATCGCGATTATTAATCGCGATCCAAATCAGGGGGTATTTTGTAAACGTTTTGGGTGCATTTGCAAAAAGTCGGATCGCAATTATTAATCGCGATCCGTTGCAGGGAGGGTTTTGAAAAATAGTTCTTTTTTTCTTTTTGTCAAGTCTCCTATCCGGCGGCACGGCGGTCGACGAGGTCCCGGCGTCCCGCTGGCATCGCCGGGCGCCGGCAACCCCATCGCGACGCGCCTCGCGCAACTTTCCGTAGACCGAGCAAACCCAGGCGTTTTGCTGGTGCCTGCAACATTGGCTCCATGCTCTGGTCGCCGGCCGCCCGGCCGGGCTGCAAGCATCACACTCACATCGGAATTATACAGTAGCGCCTCCTTCTCTCCGGCCACCACCACCCGCGCGCCGTGCTCTTGCATCCCGAGCTTATTCCCTAGAGCCGTCACCGACGCCCTCGGGCTCTTCGGTGCAATGCTGATCCAGGCGCGGAACGAGCCGCCGCGGAAGCAGACGCGCTAAGGCTGGTCGACGAAATGCCGCCGAAGTCGGCACCCAAGTGACGTTCCTTCGGTAACAAGGGCGGCTGTCCTAAGGTTCGTATTCGTACGGCCAGGCGCAACGGGAATGAGCAAGCTGAGGAACATTCCAGGATTCGTGGTATGCGGCAAGTTGTGGCTGCGTGCTGCAAATCTGCAATGGATTTTATTATTCACTATACCTTACTCTTGCATGGTTTGTGCTCTTACTTTAGATCGTTGAAAACTTGAAATGCATTCATGTTTAGTTTGTCATCCTACAATGTTCTACACCCTGGTCAGCATGTGGCAGCTTTATCCCAATTAACGACCATATGCTCTCATCCTGAACCACAAATTGTTGGCAGCTACTCATTCCGCGTCCTACTCTTAAGCTCCAGTAGCTTCTGAATTCGGTGGATCAGAGCCATAGAGCTGATTAACACTTAACAGCACCTAGGAGCATTTGTGCCAGTACTTGGGTTAGTAATGTACTCGATGGAAATGACCAGTTTTTGCTTGCTTCTGTTTTCACAATGCTCCAGAAACTGAACAGGCATACCGCATACATGTTACATACCATCTCAAGTAAAGAAAGGGATGGGAGCTAATCTGTTTGAATACTTTCCTCAAAATCTTTCAGAGGTCTTTCAGAGGTCTCAATATGTACAAGAAACTGTATAAGATGCCCTATAACTAAAAACTAGTACCCCTAGTGAAAGATACATCTAATCTATTCATTTAGCTACAAGATTCTCATGTATAACTGGAAAACTGCATTTTTTCTTAACTGACTTTTGTGTCTGCAGGCCAGTATTGATGCTTTCCAGCCATGAGACTACTTCCATGATAGGTGGCCTCATGCTAGGGTTATAGTTCACACATTTGCAAGCAACCTCAAGCACCTTAAGCATTTGCTCTTCGTGCCCTGTGCCGCGGAGTGTTGGATCCAGGACCTCTATCTGCTTTCCCTGAGACCTCATCTCCAGCACCCATGGGACAAGTTCTTTTGATGTCGACAAGACTGGAACAGGTCGCAAACCTGTGAGCAGCTCAAGCAGGACAACTCCAAAGCTGTATATATCGCCTCTCAGAGTAGCTACCCACCCTTGCCCATACTCGGGAGGAATGTAACCAAGAGTGCCAACCAACTCGGTCGTGACATGAGTTTTGTTGGGAAGGATCAATCTTGACAGCCCGAAATCTGCAACATAAGCTTTTAATTCCTTGTCAAGTAGGATGTTGCTGGATTTGATGTCACGGTGGACAATGTGAGGCTTGCAGACATTATGGATATAAGAAAGGCCACAACTTGCTCCTTGCGCAATCCTGAGCCTCGTCGGCCAGTCAAGAAATGTGCTGGCATCATCATCCCTGTTGTGAAGCCAATCGTCCAGGCTGCCATTCTCCATAAAGGAGTATATGAGGAACCTCGAGTTTCCCTGGATGCCATATCCCCACAGCGGCACAAGATGGTCATGATGTGCCATGGACAGCGCTTCAACCTCTGCATTGAACTCCCTTTCCATCAAGCACATTTCACCATTGAGCTTCTTGATGGCGAGCTTGGAGCCATCAGGTAGCTCAGCTTTATAGACTAGCCCATAACCACCGCACCCAATGATGTGCTCCTGGTCGAAGTTATTTGTAGCTTTCACGATGTCAGAGAATGTGAGCTTTTTGTCTCCCCTGACTTGTGGCATCATGATCAGCTCGTGCTCTGAGCTGGAGTCGAATGAAGTTGTTTGAACATCTCTATTATCCTCCCTTCTATTTGTGGATGTTAAACTTTTTAACCTGATTAGGACAAGGAGAAGCCCCAGCAACAGAACAACGGCAATCCCTGCAAAGAACACGCCAAATGCAATTGCAAAAATTGCCTTCCTTTTTCTTTCTTTTGTGAAGGCTGGATGTGCTTGAGCTGAACTGCATTGACGAACTAGCATAGAGCCACACAACTTTGGATTCCCATAAAAGCTAGAATTCTGAAATGTACTAAATTGGCCACCAGTTGGAATAGGCCCTTCGAGGTTATTATTAGAAACATTGAATTTGGAAAGGAAGTTCAGGTTACGTAATGCAGCTGGGATTTCACCTGTGAGATTGTTGTTGGATAAATCTAGCACCTGCAGGTTTGTGAGATTGCCGATGGATAGGGGCACCGGTCCTGTTAAGTTGTTGCAACTGATATCGAGTGAAATGAGGGCTTTCAGCTGACCAATCTCTGGGGGAATCATACCCGTGAATTTGTTACTGCTTAGATTTAGCACTTTAGGAAAAGCAATCGGTATGCGGTATTGAAGTGATGGAGTGTCATAAACTGGCAGATCAAAGATCCTTGGGCCCAAATGAGCTGCAGTCTTCTCTAGCATTGGCATAGTCATTAATGCTGTCGGAATTTCCCCAGTAAGGCTGTTGTTTGATATGTCTAAATAGAAAAGGTAGTCCAATGTGTTGATCCAGGTTGGTATTGGTCCACTGAGTCGATTACCACGCAAAAACAACATCTCCAAATTTGCTAGCTCTAATATCCAAAAGGGTATCTTCCCTGACAACAGGCAATCCTCAATGGCCAAAACCTGAAGATTGTCAAAACCATCGATTCTGGCATCGTCTGGCATGGTCTCGTTCATGAAATTCATCCCAAGAAGAAGGGTGGTGAGGTTCTTGGAGCTTCTTAATATCTGAAGTGCATTTGTTATATTTGAGAAACTGTTGTTTGAGAGCGACAGGAAGGAGAGGGATTTCAGATTGCCCAGTCCTTCTGATAACTTTCCATGGAACTTATTTGCAGACAGCCGTAGTGCAATGAGGTTTCTGCATGAGTATATGCTTTCTGGAATTGTGCCACTGAAGTTGTTCCATATAAGATCTACGGTTTTTAGATTGGGAAAGTTGGCGAAATTGACCTTGTTGAGTTCACCGCTGAAAGTGTTGCTCTTAAGGTCAATTGTTATGAGATTTGTGCAATTGCTCAGGGTTGGTGGCAGCTCCCCAGACATGCTGTTGTAGTCCAAATGGAGTTCCTGCAATCTCTTGAGCTGACCTATGGAGTCTGGAATCATGCCGTTGAAATTGTTTTCTCCAAGATCAAGGATGGCCATATTGCTGAGTTTGACTATATGTGTGCCATCAAGTTTTCCTTGTAAACCATTGCTGGAAAAAGAAAGATGCTCCAACAAGGTGGCGTTGAAGAGTTCTTCAGGGATAATTCCGCTGAGGTTGTTGTGCCCAGCCTTGAGCACTCTGAGCTTGGAGCAATTACCGAGTCCTGGGGGGATACCACCACTGAGTTTGTTGTAACAGAGTTCAAGCACACTAAAGGATGGTGATATGTTACAGAAATGACTTGGAATCTGCCCAGTGAAGCTGTTGTTGCTGGCATTGAGTGAGATCAAATTCTCCATCCCCTTCAATGTTGTGGATGTAAACTGCCCTGTAAACAAGTTGCTTGAGATGTTAAGTACCTGTAGAGAGTGGCCATGGGCTGAAGATGGCAGCTCATGCAGGTCTCCATTGAGCTGGTTGAAGCTGACGTCGAGGACAATGATGCTGCTGGATGACACCAATCCCGGCGGCAGGCCACCGGACAGTGAATTGTAGGACAAGTTCAGGTGCTGCAGGCCGGTGAGGTTCCCAAGGGACTGCGAGATACGCCCCTCAAGGCCCTTGTAAGGCAACGAGACTGTGGTGACTGTCCCATTTTGGTTGCAGGCGATTCCTTCCCATGCGCAGCAGTCAGTACCTTGCCAAAACTTGGTGAGGTCGGCATCCTGCGAGAGCTCTGTGAGGAACTGGAGGAGGGAGGTCCTCTCCAGCTCTGTGCAGGAACTGGCGCAAGACGCCAAGGAGATGAGCAGCACAAGGGCAAGGCCAATGGAAGGCATGCGCGGTCTGATGCCGTGCTTCTTGCATGAGAAATGTTTTGTGTTCATGGCTTCCTATTGAAACTAGCACGGAAACCAGCTCATGCTTGAGCAGCGTCCTTTCTAGACAAAGTACCAATGGTCTAATCATGGAAGAGCATGAGGTAGAAGAAGCTGCTGTCGCTGATCTTTTGTAGTCGTGGTCACTACAAAGGAAAACAACGGAGCCAAGGATTAGTTGCTATAGGAAAATCCCCATTATGATTGTAACTTCTGCAATAGGGAATAGACAAAGCAGCTGATTGTTCACACTTTGACGTCCCATTGGCGGCAGCCTGATGCACCGATCCATCAAGAAGTCCAGCTGACCAAGCTTCCTGGCCGTACAAAACATTTCCTTTTCACAGTCATCCTTGAACCAGTCCTTGTCGAATCACTGCCGTGATTTACCTGATGTGGTCAATCCTTGTTGAATTACTGCCGTGATTTACCTCATCTGGCATCACTTGTCCTACCAGCTTCACTTAACGAACAGGATGCACCTTTTGATTTTGCAGGATGATGGTGCGCCCTTTCTGGCGAACAGAAAAAGGTGCTTATTTTCGAAAGAAGCTGAAGATCTGCAAGATCCGATTGGTAAGTGACAGAACACGGCGAGCGTCATTCCGGGGGGCGCTGATAATAATTTAGAGCAATCATCGGCGTCGCGGTCAAGGTGTGGACGCTGCTTGGAAAATAGAAGGCGCAAGTGGAGGCAAGAAAACAAAAAAGGCACATGCTAATGGAGGTGGTGGGTGAGGGTGACCCGGCGACCTATTCTTCTGGTTCCTGACCTTCGCCCGAGGCTGAGGCTAGTGTGAGTCTGTAAACAGGGCATGGCCCACATGGTCCATCGACCTTTCCAGGTTCCTTCCATGGAACGCTGCGGCCGCACCCCCTGTATTTCGATCTGCATCTCAACGAGTGCTGTGCGGACACTTTGCAAGACCGGCGCGAGAGGAGAGGCTGCTGCGGTGGAGAGGATAGCGTTCGTCTCCGCCAACGCTGGGTTTGCCGATTTACTGTAGCGAACGGAAGCATCCAGTACCATATACAAGTATGCGGTGCGGGAGTTTCATCCGTGGATTTGCAGTTCAGTCGCGTGTGGCGGTCCGCGGTGTGACTAGCCTGATACCCTTGCAGATGATGCAGTAGTGATGTGTACGCCTGCAGCTGCTTCCCATGGCCCCGGCTGCACAGGTGCGCGATGGACCTTGTCTCTTCTTGCTGACCGGAATTCAAAAGCGCTCGACGGGAACTGGATAGCGTGTAAGTTCTGGCGGACTAGAGAAAAGGAAATAATTGAGACTTGAAGCACCCATGTAGCGTGGATAGCCTGAACTTCTGATCTTGTGAACATGGCCTGTCGATGAAGTTTTTATCCAGGTAGAGGTAGGTGATGCTAAAAATCTCTTATTTTGGGGGCCATCGTCTTACACTCTTACTCTAAGCTTCTAGTTATCAGTCGAGGTCATGTTGATGGTTCTGTTAAAAAAAGATTATGTTGATGGTGCTTGCTTGGTTAGTGGGCGCAGTTGCACATTATAATGTTGTTCTTTAGTGGTTGCTGTATGATTATCTGCCAGCACGGGTTGGCTGTGCTTTCCTTGCGGTGTTGATTGCAGGACAGCAGAGTTTCCGGCAGCACTAGGCCCTGTCGAGGCTCCAAGGTTTCTGAAAGGAACCGGATTTTCAAATCGAGAAATCCGACTCCCTATAGTCTCTGGATCAAGTACTATCATGTACAGAAACCATTCCAAGCATAATATCATAGTCATACTTCGCATAACATTAAACACGGGTTTAATTATTACATAAATTCATAGGATTTGTAGTACAGAATTTATTACAAACCTCTCGGCTAGAGCGAACAAGCAGAAAACGCATAGCAGTGACTAGGCCTCTGGCCGTCCTTCATCTTCTAGAACCTCCTCCACAGGCAACTCGAGCGTAGCACGGGCTTCAATCGTACCAACCGTCATTGTTAGAGTCGAACTCCGGATCGGATCCTGCATCGTACCAGGCTATTCCCAATGTATGGGATAGGTTCACGTCATCATTTGAATGCAAGCTTTATAGTGGACTATTCTAAGAGTATACCAAGTTCAAGGAATTAAGCTAGGGTTTCCTATCCATGCAACAACATATATAAGTATACATATCTTCTTTCAACCTCAAATCGGGCCCTTCCGGCATTCCGGACTCCCGGTCAACGCACACCTTCCAAACCACCAAGTCGATGTCAGGACTCCCTCTGCCCCCTGGCAGGGAGTCATTCTAGAGGGAGGTGGAAATCAAGAGTAACACTAACAAATAAGAGCAACAGAAGAGTAGGGATGTCCATGACCGAGAAAGCGGCTATACGCATAGATTTCACCCCGCAGGGTTGTACATTTGGACCCACTCGAATCAACACCAGTCGGAGATCAGCCAACTAAGCGATGAAACACCGATCTACGGAAACAGGACTAGGAGCCACGGCACCATCCGGCTTTTCCGGATCTTGGACGCATCCTCCCACAAGAGGTCGTCCCGGGACTGTGAAGCCTCCCATGCGTCTCAGAGAACATGAGGTTAGCACCTCCTTCCCCTGCACCGATACTCAATCCTCCTACCGGCTTGGTACCGCACTTGCTAGTCCCGGACCGGACCCACCCTCATAATGGATAAGTGGTGTGCACGCTTAACATATTCCCACAAGTCATAGTTACTCTCACCTGGTCCTTAACTGCCGAAGCGGGCATCTTCGTCATATGTGTCTCTACCACGGTGGTCCACAACTGCACCCTTGACGGGTGCCCACAACACCTCAACCATGTAACCAACAAGTTGTACCCATTACAGGTACTCCATAGGGTGTGCCAAGATACAGACCCCAAGTCCTCAAACAATGATCGAGTTAAGTTCGCCCGCTCTCGGCTAAAAGCCCTAAACACCAACTTCTGAGTAGTGTATCTTCACTCACGCCAAGACTATCCATCCATTCCCACATATACACATTCAAGGTACGGCATGATGTCAGACCCGGGGCCACGGGACTGGATACATGATGTAGTTTAAGGAGGATTAAGAGATTAAGTCCGTCTTATCTCTTTTTACCTCGTTTATCTCTTATTTATCCCGTTTAAATAGGAGATAGAGCTAACCGATACAGGAGGAATCTACTCGAGATATGTTCAAGTACGATTCCTTAGCTGGTGTTGGTTAGTATTTTTGTAACCCTGGCCTCTTGGATATATAAGGGAGGTCAGGGACCCCTTTCAAAACACGATCTCTAGGTCACTTACACCAAAGGCAATACAAACCACCATACAGGACGTAGGGTGTTACGCATCTTGCGGCCCGAACCTGTCTAAGCTTTGTGTTCCTTGCACCTTCGAGTTCCTGATCTCGGCGTCTCCTCATCCAAAACTTACCACCTTGGGTATATCCCTCGGTGGGCAGCCGGTTAAACACCGACAGCTGGCGCGCCAGGTAGGGGAACGCATCGAAGATTCATTGGCGAGCTCGATGGCGACTTTCAAATTCTCCAAGTCAGTTCCCTCTCAGGGCACGACATTCATTTTTGGCTCGTGGGTCTGCATCGCAGATGGTGTGGGCGATTTTCGGCGTTTCCTCGTCGACATGAGGCTGAAGACCTTTGCTGCGGTTCCTCGCAGCGACCTCGACAAGTTCATGGACGGGCTCGACAGCTTGCCGCTCCATGCTTCCGCAACACAAATTGAGATGGAGTCTGCTCCAGGCTCGACTTCTTCTAGTGTTGCGGTAGTTTCCTCTGGTTTGGACTTGTTCCAATCTAGGGATTTGCATAGCCGATTCCAACCCGGCTCATGCAAACTGGCCACTGATCCCTAGGAGGCCAACGTCTCTGGGTCCCTCTCCACGTTAGAAGAGGACCTGGACTTTTCTACTCCAGGATGGCAAGCCAGAAGCCACCGCGTGTCGGGGGGCTTCGGGTTATTCTGGCGCCAGCAATCTGGTGATCACCTCCTTGCCAGAGGGGCGCATTGTGCATTGGAGAGGCATGATGCTCTCCGATCTACTTGAGGCAGAGGGTCGACTTGTGGCTCATCTCGAGCCCTTGCCCTTTCAAGAGGGCAGGCCATTGGCTACCGCGGCGGAGGGGTCGACTGAACTAGTCGATGAAAGCTCTCACGAGCTTTCCTCCCGCCAGGTGCTAATGGCGGAAGAAGGCGAGGACGATGGGGATCTTCCCATCGTCAACTTCAAAGCGGTCTCCGAAGATGAGATCATGGCCAACGCCGGCGACGAGAACGACGTCGATCGTGAGGCGCGGCGGGCCAGGAACAGGGCCCGCACAATCCGGCGGAGGAGGGCCAATGAGCATAGGTGATCTATGAACCGCGAGCTTGACCCTGAGTTTGCTGCCGTAAGCGAACGGGGTTTCAGGACTCCGGTGGCCAACATCGCCAGGGTGACGGCCATCCTCGAACGCAGTCATGATCCGGAAGTGCGTCAAGCGCTCCTTTATGCGCAGAGGGCCTGGATCCAGCTGGATCAGCACAACCTGGCGTCCACCATCAGGGAGGAGCGCGTGGGCGAGAGTCGGAGTCAGGCTCACAGCCGAACGGCTGGCGGCCGTCCTCGACACCAGCTTAGCAACGACAACGCTCGCAGAAGCCAGGCCCCTGGCGGGAGGCAGCAGCCACCACCAGGGGGTCTTCCACGGCAGGCCAATCATCGACTTCCTCCAGAGGACCTGCGCCAACATATCAATGAAGGTCGCGATGCGCGGACCATGATCTCCTCCAGGCGCAAGGTCCGCGAAGAAGTCGAAACTGAAGGTACTGACTGTAGCGACCGATTTTCTGCTTTTTCTGCACGTTTCAGCAGCTACAAGTATCCAGAGGGCTTCAAACCGATCGGCGTCACCAAGTACGACGGCAAGCAAGCCCCTCAGCAGTGGCTCCGTTGCTAGTCCACGGCCATTGAGGTCGCAGGGGGTTCGAATATCACCGAAGTCGTCTACTTCCCGATGGCTTTGGACCCTGCGCCGCTCACTTGGTTGGAGAGCCTCAGCAACAACTCGATCGACTCCTGGGAGCGCCTCAGGAGAGTTTTCATCGACAACTTCCAGGGAGCGATTGCTCGTGCAGGTACTCGTCACGATCTTGCTCAGTGTAAGCAGGAACGTAATGAGCTTCTGCGGTCCAACACACGTCGCTTCTTCGACATCCGCGCCACCATCGCCAACATCTCGGAGGACGACATCATTGATTGTTTCTACAACGGCATCACCGACCCGAGCATCTACAGGGATTTCGGGCGGAACAGGCCAAAGACTGTTGCAGGCCTTCATGATATGATGCACGATTGATCCAAACAGGAGGAGAAGATGCGGAAGCGGTTCCCGCGGCGTCAAGATAGCAATCTGAGGCGCCCAAATGACAGCCGCAACGACAAAGGCCAGGCGGACTTTTCGGGTCCACCCCGGAAACGAAAGCCAGATGATATCATCGCGGCTATCGATCATCCTTCGCGGGGCAAGAAGTCGACGACGCAGGAGGAGTTTGAGAAGCTCCTGCAGAAGAAGTGCTCGTGGCATCCAGGTGCCAATCATGCCGCCATCGACTGCTACCACCTTCGGAGAACGTTCAGCAACGCCGGTGGTGGAAAGAAGAATAAGAAGCCTACGGATAAAGAGCCCGAGGATGATGATCAAGAGGACCACGGGTGCAACCCGAAGTTTCAAGATGCCTCGAAGGTCGTCAACGTCATCTTCGGGGGAGATGAGGATTTTGGTTCCCGACGAGACCAGAAGCTGATTCTCCGGGAGATTTTGTCCGTCGAGCCGGCGGTACCACGACCACTCCGTTGGTCGGAGGTCCCCATCTCGTTCTCTCGCGATGACTAGTGGACGAGCTTTTCGGAGCCCGGTAAGTTTCCATTGGTCCTGGATCCTGTGGTGGCAGAAGTCAGGCTTACCAAGGTCCTCATCGATGGCGGGAGCGGGCTCAATCTTATCTTCGTCAGCACTCTGAAGAAAATGGGTCTGGATTTCAAGGACATGCTGGTTCCCAGCAAGTCCCCATTTTACGGCATCGTCCCAGGTAACGCGGCACACCCGCTTGGTACGGTGGTCCTCCCAGTCACCTTCGGCACGCGGGAGAACTATCGTACCGAGTTCATCAAATTCGAAGTGGCTAACTTCGAATCTTCTTACCATGCCATATTGGGTCGTCCGGCACTCGCCAAGTTCATGGCAGTGCCGCATTACGTCTATCTGCTTCTTAAGATGCCAGGACTCAGTGGAGTACTCACCCTCCGTGGCGACTTAAAGAAGTCATACGACTGCAATCAGGAGGCGATCCAGTATGCTTCGACTACTCGCGTGCCAGATGCTTCGGGAGAACTACTCGCGGCCGCGCAGCAGCTTTCCCAGTCCGGGCTGGAGATTCCCTCCAAGAAGGCCAGCAAGTCGAGCATCCAGTCAACTAATGCCGTGGCCCTCAAGACGATCCAGCTCCAGGAGGGAGATTCATCTAAGACCGCTATCAATGGCGCGGGCTTAGGTGACAAATAGGAACTCGCGCTCGTCAGCTTCCTTCGGGCTAACCGAGACATATTCGCATGGAAACCGGCGGATATGCCAGGGGTGCCCAGGAAGTTGATCGAGCATGCTTTGAATGTACACCCGAAGTCTACGCCCAAAAAGCAACGCCTGCGAAGGTTTGCCCACGATAAGCGTGAGGCCATTAAACGGGAGATCGCTAAACTTCTCGCGGCTGGATTCATTAAAGAAGTAATCCATCCAGAGTGGGTAGCGAATCCCGTTCTTGTAAAGAAAAAGAACAATGAATGGAGAATGTGTGTCGACTACACTGATCTCAACAAGCACTGCCCAAAGGATCATTTTGGGCTACCGCGCATTGATCAAGTTGTTGATTCGATGGCTGGTTGTGTCCTTCTCTATTTTCTTGATTTTTACTCAGGTTATCATCAGATCACGCTCAAGGAGGAGGACCAAATCAAGACTGCATTCATCACCCCGTACGGGACTTATGCCTACAAAACCATATCCTTCGGATTGAAGAATGCAGGAGCAACCTATCAACGTGCGATCCAGATGTGTTTCGCGGATCAGCTGCACCGGAATGTGGAAGCTTATGTGGATGACGTGGTCATCAAGACCAAGGAGTCCAGCAACTTGATTGCAGATTTGGAGGAAACATTTAGCAGTCTGCGCAGATTTTGGTGGAAACTCAATCCTACCAAGTGCGTTTTTGGAGTACCTTCTGGGAAATTGCTCGGGTTCATCGTTAGCAACCGGGGCATTGAAGCCAACCCTGTAAAAATCACGGCCATCACTGATATGGAGGCTCCGGCCACAATCAAGGATGTGCAGAAGTTAACAGGTTGTATGGCGGCCCTGAACAGGTTCATCTCCCGACTCGGGGAGAGAGGACTTCCTTTCTTCAAGCTCCTGAAGCGCCAAGATAAGTTCCAATGGACGGAGGAGGCCGAGCGGGCCCTGCAGGACCTGAAACATCATCTTCAGTCACCTCCGATCCTTACAGCACCGTTGCCAGGGGAGGATCTACTACTCTACATCGCGGCAACAACTCATGTTGTCAGCAGTGCTATCGTAGTCGAGCGAGGCGAGGACGGCCATGCGTTTGGAGTGCAGAGGCCTGTCTACTTCGTCAGCGAAGTCCTCTCCGAATCCAAGGTACGATATCCAGCTGTTCAAAAGCTTCTATATGCAATCTTAATCACATCAAGAAAATTACGCCATTACTTCGACGAATACAAGATCACTGTGATCACGGATTTCCCGCTGGCGGATATTCTTCATAATCAAGATGCCACGGGGTGCATATCCAAGTGGGCAGTGGAATTGGGGGCTCTATCAATCGACTTCAAGCCACGCACTGCAATCAAGTCACAGGCTCTAGTCGACTTCATGGCTGAATGGAGGGAGAATCGAGTCCCAACTCCAGTAGAC
Organism: Panicum hallii; assembly: GCF_002211085.1. NCBI lineage: Eukaryota > Viridiplantae > Streptophyta > Magnoliopsida > Poales > Poaceae > Panicum > Panicum hallii. The sequence continues at coordinate 2,632,864 of NC_038042.1, forward strand.
AGGCCAGAGCACTGGACCATGTACTTTGATGGGTCCCTCAAGCTCGACAGTGGCAGCGCTGGTGTTCTGCTTATTTCTCCATGAGGTGAACAATTGAAATATATCCTTCAGATCCTGTGGGCGGTATCCAATAATGAAGCGCCGAGTATGAAACCTTGCTTCACGGGCTTCGTTTGGCGGTATCACTAGGGATCAAGCGACTACTTGTGTACGGCGATTCTCTTCTTGTCGTTCAACAAGTCAACAAAGAATGGGACTGCAACAAAGAGACGATGGATGCCTATGTACAGGAAGTGCGCAAGTTGAAAAGCAATTTTTCTGGCTTGGAGGTTCAACATGTGTTACGGAGCACAATGTTGGCGCGGATATCCTGTCTAAATTAGGATCAACACGTGCTCAGGTCCCGCCGGGAGTTTTCGTCCAGGAGCTCAAGCAGCCATCCATCAAGCCTCCTCCGCAGGTAACCATCGATGCGGGTCCTCAACAACCCGTTCGAGAGGTTATGGTGCTGGGGGAGGACTGGCAAGAGGCTTTTATTGACTTCATCCGCGATCAAAGGCTACCAGCAGGAATTGACGCCAGGAGCGCAGAGGCGGCACGCGTCCTGCGCAGAAGCAAGGGTTTTGTCCTGGTTGACGGCAAGCTCTACCAGCGGGGCGCTCGGTCAGGAGTTCTCATGAAGTGCGTCACAAAGGAAGATGGCTACGACATACTGCGGGAGACCCACGAGGGCGTCTGCGGAAACCATGCGGCTTCAAGAACGCTGGTGGGGAAGGCATACAGGGCCGGTTTCTGGTGGCCCACTGCAATGACCGACGCGGAGGATCTCGTACGCAGGTGCCAAAATTGTCAATTCTTCGGCAAACAGACTCATGTTCCAGCCTACAGCCTCATCACCATACCGCCATCTTGGCCTTTTGCTTGTTGGAGCCTCGACATGATTGGGCCCTTCACGACGGCGCCAGGAGGTTTCACCCATGTTCTGGTGGCTATCAACAAGTTTACCAAGTGGATTGAGTACAAGCCGATAGCCAAGCTCACACCAGATCGGGTTGTCGACTTCATCTCGGATATATTGCACCGTTTCGGCTTCCCCAACACCATCATCACAGACTTGGGATCAAATTTCACGGCCAACCAGTTCTGGGAGTTTTGCGAGAATACTTGCATTGAAGTTAAATATGTCTCGGTCGCACACCCAAGGGCCAATGGACAAGTTGAAAGGGCGAACGGCTTGATAATTGACGGCCTCAAGAAGAGACTTTATGATGAAAACAGCAAGAAGGGAGGCAAATGGGTGCACGAGCTACCACATGTCATCTGGGGGCTCCGGACTCAGCTGTCCAAAGCCACAGGACAAACGCCTTTCTTCCTTGTATATGGATCGGAAGCTATTTTACCGGCCGATATCATGTGGAAATCTTCAAGGGTCGAAATGTACAACAAAGGTGAGGCAGACGAGGCGAGGCAGTTAGAGCTCGATTCCGTTGAAGAGGCTCGCTGCACCGCTCTTGTTCAGTCAGCCCGATACCTGCAAGGAATCCGGCGATATCATGATCGCAACGTGAGGGAGCGGTCATTCAGCATTGGTGACTTGGTCTTGCGTCGCATCCAGGACGAATCCGGCCTACACAAGCTCAACTCAAGGTGGGAGGGCCCGTTCTTCGTCACGCAGGTCACTAGGCCCGGATCATATCGGCTACAATATCCCGAGGGTCAAGATGTCCCGAACTCCTGGAACATTCAGAACTTGCGCAAGTTCTACCCATAAGGAGATGCCCGGTGATAGCTGAATCCACGGGGTCTTGGAAGGTCTCTTTTCCACGAATCAATTTGGAGGCTATATGCCACGAGATTCGGGTTGTACGTTCCTTCATTGGCGCACGATGGCCGCGGCCACGTGTAAACATTATACTCATCGACTTCTTGTCGTGAATGCTACGGAGGCTACCGCCACGTTCATATCTTATTGACTTCATTTTCCGACGGAACCCTCCGCTCCGTCCAAATTCTCTACATATCGATCCCCGCCGCGACCTTGGATGGTCGCACGCGACAGCAGTCGCATTTTCCCCGACATAATCGACCCGTTCGACTGGTTTTATTCCCAGCTTGTTGGATGAGCTCGTGCAAAGAGCTGCCTCGACTACATCCTGCGTGGTTGCACCCAGAGTAGTCTCGTCCCTACCAAGAGCACGGCATACCAGCGGCGACGCCCGCACTCGCTCCCAGCAAGTCCGATCCGTCCGTCCGGGTCCTATCCAACTTACGGAGCACGCTCACACAAGGAGCGACCCTAACTACGTCCAGAGTCGATGCACTCAGGGTAGTTTTGCCTTAAGCCCAGCATTCGCGCGACGTTGCTCGCGTTCTTTTCTAACAGTTCTAGACCCAGAGTTCAGGTTGTGGACAACTCGTTAGATAAGTTCCTACATGGAGCTATGGCTACCTTTAGGGTCGTTGTACCCCGGGTAGTGTCTACTACTTATGCCTTGTAAGCCTGGATACCAATTCAGCCTGAGCACATACACAAGTAGAGACATCAAAAGACATAATATATACAAGGAAGTGAATACTTATTTCTAGTACCCTAATCCTGCATTACACTTTGAACTATGCGTTCTGATACAGGTTGGGCCTCTAGGAGGTATCCATCAAATTGATCCTCGGTGCAGTCCGCCGCCATGTCTTGTGCAAATATTTCCAGCTGCGCGTTTGGCAAGAAGGACTTCACGACCGCGAGGGCGTTGTTGATGCATGTGACAGGAGCCTCGGAGAGGAACTTGAATACTTTTTTCGGGGCCTCGTGGAGCCGCTCTAGCAGGGGCCGCGGGCTTGTCTTGCTTTCTTCCGGTGGATCCACCATATCCACCAGCTCTCGAGCGGCCCCCCTGAGGTCTTCGAGTTCTTCGCCAAGCGTCTTGGTCCGCTGAAGGCTGTCGACGAACTGTCGCTCAGTGTCGCCGATCACCTTCTGCAGCCTCCCGACGTCATCTGTACGGCGATAGAGCAGGTTCTTCACGTCAGTAAGTAGCTCTTCTTTACTCATTAAGATTCTCCTAAGCTCTGTGGTGGAAAGCTTTTCAGAATCCAGGATGAGTCATACAGTGCAAGTACCCGAGGGAAGCAATGGCTTACCTTGGTGCGCTTTCTTTTGCTCCTTGAGCTGTTCCTGATGCGCGTGCTTAGTCGCCTCGAGCTCCCTCTTCTGTTCCTCGAGTTGTTGTTGGAGCTCGGCGTTGACCATCTCGAGATGAGAGTTCTCCGTCCTCTCGTTGTCAAGGTTCTTTCTCAGGGCAGCAAGTTCCTTGCGGTCGCAGGCAAGAGTCTTTAATTCCTCTGCTTGCTTCCGAGAGTGGGCGATCACTCTCTGCATGAAAAGGGGGAATCCAGATAAGCAATTCGATATAGTCACTGGCAGAGAGGTTTTCAGGTCTTACCATGGCAAAATCATGCGCCCTCTTGAGGTTCTCTATGTTGCCATCGGACAGCAGCAGGTCACTGGCCAGGCTGGCGGCGACGGCATCCTGACAACCCGACCCAGGCAGCAGCGTCTCAACGGGCCTCCCGGATGTTCCCACGACTTTTTCAGCAGTCGGCTGCTGCGCGCCTGCAATCACAAAAATCCTCAGCATACAGCATGCAGATCCCGGTAGCTAGCCGGGGCGGTCAGATCCTCACCTGCACCATCCGTAGGAGCGGTGCTAGGGGCCTCGACTTGCTTCTCGCCACCGGCCCCGACCTCGACTTGTCGGAGCTCGGGAGGCGGCAGATCGGGCAGCGTCACGTCTGTCCCAGGGGCAGGCTCCGCGGGCTCTGACCCCGACGGGGCCGATGGCTCGGGGGCTGACGCAGCTGTGACTGGCCCAGCGCTTGATGATTCTTCTCGGGTCGAAGACCCGGGGGCTGGGGTAGTCGAAGCTGGCGTCAGCTGGAGGTCCGCGGCACTTGCAGCTCTAATGAAGTCGAAGTTAGTCACCACACAAGTCGAAAGATCCTAAATTTATCGTGCAATCAGAGGCAGACTTACAGTACAGACTTCTTCTTCATAGCCCTTTTCATACAAATGGCCTGACGCGGCATCCCCGTTGCTGGCGGTGGGGTTTCACCAGCCTGCGCCGCAGTCCCCGCCACGGTGATGGTGACGACTGCGGCGGCCGATGGGCCTGTTCCTTCTTCTTCGGACTCGGCTCGGGAGGATGAAGCGGAAGGCCTACAGGACGACATTGTGAGCATGGCATAATCTCAACATATAGCAATGCATCAAAGCAGTAAGCTCTTACCCGGCAGACTCGAGTTCTTGCGCCTTTCGCTTGCGCACCAACCGACGGCCTTGCGGCACCAACGGCAAAGCACCGGTCAACTCCACGCTTTGGTCGGAGGAGTTGGGCCGACGCGCTTCTCCTTCAGCCCCCTCCTCCGACCGAGAGCTCACATCCTCGGTGGATCCACTGCGGCGCAGGGCCGCAGCGATGCGAGCCTTCTTTGCCTCAACAGCGGCACTGGGAGGAGGTGGTCCGGCCGGGGGATGTCAGGCCGCGGCGGGTAGCTGCGGTACAACTCTGTATGTCCCTGCAGAGGGTTCTTCGGTTAAGTAATGGAGTGAACAAGGATATTTTCAACAAAAAAGAAGTCGAATACTCACTGGTTTGGGCGGATTTCGTGCGGAGAATAATGTTGGCACGTATGGCACGGCGTCCACGTCCAGCAGCACCCGCTGAACTTGCTGGAGCGCGGCTTCATCGGACAACTCCTCTGCGCACATGCGAGAGGGATCAGCGGGGCCGGTGTACTCGAAACCCAAGCGATGACGTTGCTGGATTGGTTGGATGCGGCGTTTGTAAAATGCGAACATGACGGAGGCACCGGTCACTCCTTTCTTCTTCTGTGCCTCTATGATATCCAGCAGCTCTTTGACCTGATCCATCTCCCCGCCGGAGGGTTCGAGATTTCACTCTGGCCTCACCACAGGTGGTCTGTTTGATTTCGTTGGGAGGTGGGGAGCATGGTTCTCGATATAAAACCAATGGTTTTTCCATCCAGGAAGGTTGGAGGGGAATTTGTAGGTAAGATATTTGTCGCCGGCCTGCTGACGTAGTTGGATGCCGGCGTCCCCCACAACAGAAAGATTCTTGGATGTAGGTTGTGGTTTGAGGCGGAAGAGGAAGCGGAAAAGATCCCAGTGGGGTTTGATTCCAAGGAAAGCTTCACAGAAATAGATAAAAATTGAAATGTGGCAGATAGAATTGGGGTTGAGATGATGAAGCTCGAGCCCGTAGTAATACAGAAGGCCTCGGAAGAAAGAACAAGAGGGGAGGGCCAATCCCCGTTCGGCAAAATGGAGAAATGTGACGAGTTCGTCAACATTTTCCATGGGGAAAGGCTCACGGTAAGAGGGGCGCCAGTTGACAAGGTTCTTTTCTTGCAGCAACCCCTCGGCAACTAGGTTGTTCAGATGGTTGAGGGAGCACTTACTGTGTGTCCACTCCGCGATTGAAGGCTGCGCCTCTTTCTTCTTTCCCTCGATCTCTGCCTTCTTGGGCGCCATCTCCGATTCGCTGGCCACGAGATGCTCGGGGGCTGCGGGGAGAGGGGCGGGGAGGTTGGAGCGGGAGGATTTCTTTGGGGGGGGGAGGTGGCGGCGTTTGGCTCTGATTGGGGATTTTGGCGGTTCTTGGCAAATGCAGATTGAAAGCACAGTCTTTTTCCACTGTTGTCGCGGGGTTAAATAACCAGCGGGGTGGGGAAAAGTTGCTGTTCCGAAGTTCAAGGGTCGTTTTTTGGGAATATTCTGAAGTTGAGAGGTCATTTGGTGGACTGGTTGGATTAAACCTTCGATTACTTATTTTTTCAGGGCTAATTAGCCCGGAAAAAGGGGGATTCCTGGATTCATGATCTAATGTCCATCATTTGTATCATCACTTTGGCACTTTCTTAAGTTGTCATTTTTTAGCCTGCATGCCACGGTTTCCGGATCCTTATCTCCAAAATTGTGGGATTTGGATTGAAGGCTCGGGGGCTGCGGGATACGTGGCATCGACTACTTATTTTTCAAATTTCCTTGAAGGATAAGCAGGATTACATACTAATGGGACCCTCAGCCTGATTCTCCGATTCAACCTAAGGCTCGGGGGCTACTTCATATGGAGTGCGATTTTCCAAATCGCACACCATGATTAAAAACAAAATTCGGGGCGTGAGCACCTCATAGCTTTGATGCAGCAAAACAAGTACTCGAAGAAGGACTTCAATACGAAGCTTCAGAAGAAGTCGAAGACTGCTTCGAAAAGTACTCAATAAGCCTGCAGTACTCAGCTACGAAGAGCTCGGGGGCTTGTCAGACCCGGGGCCACGGGACTGGGTACATGATGTAGTTTAAGGAGGATTAAAAGATTAAGTCCGTCTTATCTCTTATTTATCTCGTTTATCTCTTATTTATCCCGTTTAAATAGGAGATATAGCTAACCGATACAGGAGAAATCTACTCGAGATATGTTCTGGTACGATTCCTTAGCTGGTGTTGGTTAGTATCTTTGTAACCCTGGCCTCTTGGATATATAAGGGAGGTCAAGGACCCCTTTCAAAACACGATCTCTAGGTCATTTACACCAAAGGTAATACAAACCACCATACAGGACGTAGGGTGTTACACATCTTGCGGCCCGAACCTGTCTAAGCTTTGTGTTCCTTGCACCTTCGAGTTCCTGATCTCGGCGTCTCCTCACCCAAAACTTATCACCTTAGGTATATCCCTCAGTGGGCAGCTGGTTAAACACCGACATATGATATTTCATATATTAAACAAGTGTACTAGGATTGCAGGGAATACGGGTAAATAAGATTGATAGGCTATGCAGGTTTATCTCGATAGAATTACACAAATAGCGATAGCATATCTAGCAAGCAATGCCTAGTAGGTATTTAGATCGTAGATGGGCATGAGCCTGGCGGTTCTTTGAAGTCCTCCTGGGCTTCCGGGTAGTCCTGGCCGTCGGTCAACTCCTCGTAGTCGGGTCCTATTCGTAAATACGAGTAAGGGCAAGGGCCCAAAGTGCAAAAATGCACAAATCTCATCAATTAAGATCCAAATCACCACAAAACCTACTCTAACGGATAGTTCATGATTTTAGAGGAATTATGGAACTGATTTCATAATTTTTGGAGGTTCGGTCGATTTATTATGAATTTTATAGAAAAACCTATTTCTAGAATTAATAAAAGAATTTCGGAAAAGAAAACTTTCAGCAGTGATATATGGCAGCACCAGAGCGTGCCACGTGGCATGCTGACATCAGCATGATATCACTGGTGGGGTCAGTACCTGCTGACGTCAGCAGTGGGCCCTGCTGACGTCAGCGTTGACCAGTCAACGGTCAACGGGTCAGTGGGTCCCACCGGTCAGCCTCACCCCGAGGCTGACAGGTGGGGCCCTCGGTCAGGCCGGGTAAAAGAAAAAGAAGAAGGGACATGGCTCGGTTCTAGGCCCAAAGGTGTTGGGCCGGCTCAGTCGGTCCAACGAGACTCGGCTTGGCTTCACGGGCCAGCTCGGCCTGCGGCTCAGCAGGCCGGCTCGGATTCTCGGGCTGGCTAGGCGTGCTGGCCGGCTCAGCCTAACAGGCCAACCACGGTCCAACACTCTCCCCCTCTCTCTCTCTGATGAAACGGGCCCAGGGTGCAGCGCCCCACGCTTCCCCCCGACAGGCAGGGCCCGCTTGTCGGTCTCCCACCGGATCTGGTGTGGCTGCCAGATCCGGTGCGGCTCGGCCCAGGGTGGTCTTGTGTGTGTGAGCTCGCGTGCGTCCAGTGCGTGCTCGAGGAAATGCTCGAAAGGGCTTGGCCGCGACACGAACGCGACATCGTGGCCGCGTTGGGGGTGACCGCGCACGATGGGGTCATGGTGCAGCCGTGGTGCGGCACGGTGTGGGCGTGGCCTAGCGGCGGCGCGGCAAGGTGGGGGCACGGCTCGGCCGCATGGCGCGGGTGCGCACGCACGCGCGGGGGTCCTGGCTTCCCAGGGCCGCGGCGTGGCCGTGCCATGCGCGGGGCACCGGCATTCCGGGCCCCGGCACGACACGACGGCGAAGGGCGACGGCGGTTGCGGGCTCGACGAGCGGCGCGACAGGCTCCTGCACAAGAGCGGCACGAAGGCCGGAAGGGGAAAGGGGGATCCTAGGGCTAGCTACGGATGGTTCATCGGCGGCGCTAGGCATCTCGCCGGCAGCACGAGGGAGACGGGAGCGGCGGCGACGCTCACCGGTGGGGCTCGCTGGCGAGGGGTCTGACGCGGTGGCGGGTTGGTGCAGGCGGGTCGGGGCCTGACGCGATGTCGTCGTTCGGGCGCAGGCCTGGTGAAGGTGCTCTGGCGCAGCGGCGTCGTCCCCCTCCTCGCGGTGCTCCTTCTTCTCCTCTTCTGGTGCGGCGACGGCAGAAGGAGAAAAGTAATGGAGGCAGCTAGGGTTTCGCGGCTGCGGCTGGGGCTTCTTATACGCGGCGCTAGGGCCGGGGCATCCGTGCCGGGACGCGGGGCTGCATCGCGGCGGTGCGGCGCGGCTAGGGCTTCGCGGCGCGGCTCGGTGGCCGACACGGGAGGCGCGGCGGTTTCGCTCCCATGTCGCGGAGCGGGGACAGGCAAGGCGCGGGGCAGGCCGGTGACGCGAGCGGGAGCAGAGGCGCAGGCGAAAGGAAAAGCGCAACGACTGCGGGGGAGCTGCGGGAGGAAGAAGGGAAAGCTGACAAGCGGGCCCCGCTTGTCAGCTGCCCCGGGTGGAAGGTGAAGGGGTGCGGTGCGGTGAGGCCGGCTGGGCTGGACCGTGGCCTGTGGGCTGCGCTTCGCGGAGGGGAAAGGGGAAGAAGGGACTAGGCTGGGTCGCGCGGGGAAGAGAAGGGAAAAGGTGGGCTGGCTTGGGCTGCGTGTGTGCTGGATTGCCGGCCCATGGTGGTTAAGGTGATGAGGGTTGAATTTGAATTTGAATGGCCCATTCAAATTCAAATTCCACTCAATTGAATTAAGCACTTTGAAGGCCATTTAAATAAAACCAAACAACAATTTCAAACACGATAAATTGCAATTAAATCCAAAAGACTCCAAATAGTCACACTAACATCTTAATGGTTCTCAGTTTAACTTATTAAGTTAAATTTACTAAGATTTCGAGATGGAGAGAACTTATACTTATATTTGGTTCTAGCCAAGGCACATACACGAAAATTTTTCGAAAATTCAAATTTTTGCACAATAACATTCTGGGTGCAAACCCGGGATGTTACAATTTCTGTGAAAGCGGATTCTAATTCTACCTTTATGTGGCCGAGTACCTGACGAAGCTGCTGAGCTATCCCTCCCTCCCTGCCTGCTTGCTCGTTTCTGCACAATAGTGTAGTACTCGGTTAGGGCCTGTTTGGATCCAACGGAAAGAGAAAGAGAAAGTGCAAAATTTTTGCTCTTTTGCACTTTTTTTGCACTTTTGAATCCAAACACCCCAAAGTGCAAAAGGGCAAATGCTACCGTAATTTTGCTAATTATAGATTAATTAGGCTTAATAGATTCGTCTCGTCATTTAGTCCTCATCTATGTAATTAGTTTTTTAATTAAACTATATTTAATACTTCTAATTAGCGTCCAAACATCTGATGTGACAGGAGCAAAAATTTACCATTTGCCCTTTTGCCATTTAGGGGTGGATCCAAGCCCTTAGTTTTCTTCTCTTCACACTCGCTCCATTTGTTTATTTTACTCGTACCTATCTAACCTGCATAATTTGTCAGGTTCAGAACCAGGTAAAGATTGAGATTTGAGCGCGTGGCGGAGACATGAAGAGCTAGCTGGACGGCGTGCCGGCTTGGGCTCCGCTTCCAGCAGCCAGGCCCAGGCAGGCAGAGAACTGGAAACTACACGGCGGCCAGGTCAGTCAGCTGGTGGGCTCTCGCCGCGTGCGCCGTACGCGTCTAGACCATGGGAACGCGCGGCGGCGGCCGGGTGCTGGGTGCAGCTGCAGCCACGACAACGGCAACGGCAACGGCGTGCGCGTTGGCGTGGACGCGGGTCCCGTACTCCACGTGCTCACCGAACGACTCGGCGACCGCCGCCGCCGAACGTGCCGGCACGCCTGCCTCGGGCTCCGTTCACATCGCCGCAAGGCGAGACAAAACCGGCGGCGAGGCGAGGCCGCGGGGGGCGACGACGACGACGATCACGAAGACTGGACGCGTACGGCGTATCCGCTGCGGACGGACGCGCTGTCCGTGTCGCGTTCGGGGTCCGTTCTCGTCTCTTCCCCCGTCGAGTTTGTTTGTTGACGCACCCGGGGTCCAAGACCAACAAGAGGCGGCGTCGGTCGCTCTTCAAAGTCCGAGATTTGAAAACGGCAAGGCGGCGGCGTCCAGAGCTTGCGGGTTCACACTCCACCCGGAATTCGGACTACTAGACCTCGCCACGACACGACGCCAGAACCGGACCGGACGCTGCTCGGATTGGCTCCCATCCGGATGGTCCGTACCGGTTTGCACTTGCACAATAATACTAGCCAGCCCTTGAGGTTGAGGTTCAGGCCATGTTGGCAGCGTGCGATCAACGTGTTGGGCCGTGCTATCGAACAGTAATACATGAATCTGATTTTCGTTATGGTTAACATATTATTATAACCATGATATGATGACGTAAAAATTATAAATATACAGAGGTTATAGCAAAAGAAAACAGAAAACATGAAAAAGGAAAAGGAAAGACCAAACAGAAGCCGACCGAAGGCCTGTTTGTCCCAAACGGATTCCGGCTCAGTCCGTCATAGTGAGAGACCAGCCCAACCAAACTACTGATGGCCCAGCACGGTTAACAGCCTCAGCAACAGCCCGTTGGGCCGAACCAAGTCAAAGCCACCCCGTCGGCCCATACCCTCTGGGCTTCATACCCCGCAGCCTGGACCATATCGGCCCAGTTTGTCTCCTTCCGCGGTTCCGCCCTCCTCTCCACGCGAAAACAAAGGCAACACGCGCCGTGCACCGGCGGGCGGCGGGGGCGGCGGCTGGCCACAGCTACCGCGCCGTACTCGAGAGGCGAATGGTGCGGCAAAAGCCTTGAAAGGATGATGCAGGGAGCTGCCGCTCAATCCGGGTGCTTGTTCTAAATAATGTCGGCTTGTGATCATCATCTAGGGTTAGTACAGTTCTTGCCGTTCCTGCATACGCTATCTGTGTCACATCAATTTCTGGAGATTTCTTTCGAGCTTATGTTACATCTAACTAGCTAGCTTAGTTGATTGTTAGCCTGCTGCGAAATTTTAGGTCTCTTGCGACAGTTCTGGCATAAGCAGCTAGTTTAGGTCCCACGATTCTGTCTAAGTTGCTCGATTTGTTTGGACTCTGGAATGAGGCGATTCGACACACTGATCTACTAATGGGGTTGTAGGTTTGTTCCCTGGATTTGTCGCCACGATCACTACATCGTTCCACAGATGATACAGAGTAGATATGTAATAAATGCAATACATTTAGCTAAACATTCTCAGAGAACACACATATATAGATGTAGTTACACATAACCCTGACATGGGTCACTGACTAAACATGTCACCTTATTATTTCAAAGTAGAAATTGTTCCATGCCTCTGGCATTCAGTCAGTCTATTGCTTTGTTTTCCTTTTATTTCTCCCTTTCCAAGCAGAGGGCATAACAAACTTTGAACATGACAAATCAGGTTGATCTTGCTGCTGGTGAGGCATGCCAAGCTTGGGGATTCTGATGGAAATCATGATCTCTGGCTATTTGTTGCTAGGTTCAGTTCTGTACACTGCATATCCATAAGCCAGGAGATGTTACTACAACCTAATGCAGCTGAACTAGATTCGGCTGAAATAGATGTATCTGGATAAAACCATTTGGTCATATAGCGCCCCTACTCCGAAGAACATACCGAAGGCAATCACAAAGATGACCTTATCAATGTAGTGTCCTGTGGAGGTGCTGGGGGCTGGAGCTGCATCTGCTGAACTACAATGGTGCAACAGCGTAGAGCTGCACAGCTTTGGGTTTCCAGTGAAGCTAGAATCTGGAAACGTGCTGAACTGGCCTCCAGTTGGGACAGGGCCTTCTAAATCATTGTTGGAAATGTTGAGTTTGGAAAGGAAGTGAAGCATCTCCAAAGTGGAATGGATTGCACCGGTCAGGTTGAGTGTAAGGAGTTCTTTCAACTGACCAATCTCTGGGGGGATTACACCGGTAAGTTTATTGTAGCCAAGATTAAGTCTGAGTTGGCTGACTCAAGCATTGGCATCTCCACCAGTGCTGTTGGTATATCTCCATTAAAACTGCTATTCGATATGTCTAGATAGAAAAGGAAGTTTAAGCTATTAATCCATGCCAGTATTGACCCACTGAGTTGATTGTTGTATAGAAGCAATGCTCGCAAATTTTTGAGCTTAGACAGCCACTTTGGTAAATTTCCATAGAGTGAGCAGTCATTTATGGTCCCATGAAATTCTTAAAGCCATAAAATGTATCATAGTCTGGCATGATCTCATGCTTGAAGTTGACCCCGAGTATCAACATAGTGAGATTTAGGTAATTAGGTGAGTGAGAGGCACTACAGATTTGCGAGCTTTGTATTCATATTTCATTTGCAAAATTAAAGCTGTAGAAACTATTTGCAAATGTTGTATTGGTAAAGACGTTTCAATTTGCGGTTGGTTGTATATGATCTAAACCTACTAATAGTTTTTCGTTTTCCATGGTTGTACATGGACTGACTATTACAACAACAACAACAACAACTTAGCTTTTTGTCCCAAGCAAGTTGGGGTAGGCTAGAGATGAAACCCACAGCAAACAAGAATAAGAAACACAAAAAGGGTACAAGCCAAAGGAAGAGTTAGGGGTTAAACAAAAAGTAACAAAGGTTACGGTTCAGGTACGTTAATTGCTAATCTCCAAGCGCTCCTATGCATAGCTAATTCCTTAGCGATATTCCACTCTTTAAAGTCTCTCTTGACCGTCTCGTCCCAAGTTAGTCTAGGTCTACCTCTACCTCTCCTTACATTATCGCCCCGCTTTAAAACTCCACTATGCACCGGCGCCTCAGGAGGCCTCCGTTGTACATGTCCAAACCATCTCAACCGATGTTGAATCAACTTCTCCTCGATAGGTGCCACCCCGACCCTATCTCGAATCTCTTCATTCCGGACTCTATCCCTTCTTGTATGCCCGCAGAACCAACGCAGCATACGCATCTCTGCTACACTCAATAGGTGGACATGTCGCCTTTTTGTAGGCCAACATTCAGCACCGTATAACATCGCCGGGCGAATCGCCGTCCTATAGAACTTACCTTTTAGCCTCTGTGGCACCTTCTTGTCACAGAGGACGCCAGAAGCCTGCCGCCACTTCAACCAACCGGCTGAAATTCTATGCCTAACATCTTCATCAATGTCTCCATCTTTCTGAAGCATTGATCCTAGATACCGAAAAGTATACTTCTTGGCCACCACTTGACCTTCGAGGCTAACGTCCCCATCCTCATGCCTAGTCGGGCTAAAGTCGCACATCATATACTCGGTCTTGGTCCTGCTCAGTCTGAACCCTCTCGACTCTAACGTGTGTCTCCACAGCTCCAACTTCATATTAAGCCCTGCCCTACTCTCGTCAACTAGCACCACATCATCAGCAAAGAGCATACACCAAGGGATATCACCCTGTATGTTCCTTGTGACCTCATCCATCACCAAAGCAAATAGATAAGAGTACATGGACTGACTATTGATTCAAAAAAAAATAAATTTATAAATGTAGGAAGCGCCAAAGACCAAAACTACTGGACTTTTGATAAAAGTGATGCTGATGGTAAGGGGAGCAAGGATAAGTAATCCACGGTTCTAAATTGCGCACATGACTTATATGTATATTCTAGACTTGAAACTTTTACCATATATTAGCTTTCTCTGAAGCTTATTTTCTTTTTCTCGGACGACGCAGGACTGCGTGTCATTTCATTTAAGGAATCTGAAGCTTATTTTCAACGCAGGAAAAAATAAAAGTTGTGAACAAGCATCTTTACAGCCATATAATGACACCCGCCTATCCTGATTGGTGACAATTCTAACAGAAGGATCACCAAGTGGAAGCTTCACACCTATCCTGATCTGATCCGATCCAGCTTTTTTGAAAGAGAAGATGCCATCACGATATATACTGGAAGGTAGTACCGGTACGCGTCATCCGGTCCTGTGAAATGATTTGCCAACTGGTTCACTTCGAACCTTGCATCTATCCATGGTTCGCTCATATACTTGCGTAAGTTACCACAATGCCAACAATATGGAGCCTTTGAACAAGTGATGCTCCATAGTTGGTTACTCGGGAATTTTGTGTTTAAGGATAAGAAAGTGGCCAGTCAATTCATCATGGTACATTTTGATTCTCTTTCCATACTCCTGATATACATTCCTCTTTTTTTTTTTCTTGAGAATTTTTATCTTTGCAATTCACCAGCTTGTTTCTTTTTTATCTGAATCTTTGGCAGGTTTAGTGAAGGAGATTGAAAGAGTGTGGTTATTTCGGACTGATAGTTGAGGTATGCAAGATTTCTGGTTTTTGAGTTCGTGGTTTTTTTTTGCAGATTCGGTGACAAGTTCAGGAGGGTAAAATAGACTTTTCTCAAAAGTGATTGATAACTGAACTACAAATTACCCAGGTGATGGTTAGCCTCACCCTTTGTTTCTTTTTTAAATTCCTCACCATTCATCATCTCACAGCCCATCACTTTTGTCCTGAACTCTCGCAGCCTAGCCCACCTATATCAGCCCACATCAAAGGCCCATCTCGTCTCCCACACCCGAACCTGCACGACGGCTCAATGCCATGGCGCACATCACCGGCGGGCGTCGCTCGGACGGCCTAGGGTTACATCCAGCGTGCTGCGCTCCAGAGGTAACTAGTGTGGCGAAGGTCTTGCAGAGATCATCTAGGAGCTGCCGCTCTCAATCCGTGTCCTTGTTCCAAAGTTGGGCACATGATTTATCTGGGGTTCGTTGGCTCTCGCAGTTGCAGGCATCTGCTACCCCTACTGGATGAGTCCGTGCGTGTAGCTTTCAAACTTCGCTTGCTGTCTGATGGTTTTGCTAAATTGAGATCCCTTTTGTCTTGGTCTACCTAGTGTAGGTCGCTTGGGTGGTTAGGTTCTATAGTTAGTTTGCTTCTCTAGTTTGGAGTAATAAGACGATCTAGCACACAAGTGCCACACAAGTACATCTGCTCCACATCAATTCACAGATGTTACAGAGTACATGTTATAAATGCAGCCACACATTCTCTAGGAGACACATAGTGTTACACTGACACAAAACATTAACATAATAGAGTTAGATACTCGTATTTCAGTACAGATCGTTCTGAGACTCCACTGATCATCCATTGGGTATAGGGCACAGGCTAAGTGTTGCTAACTATATGTGATTTGAGGCTTATGAGAGGTTCTGATCTTCCTGCTGCTGGAGCCACTCAATTGCATTACTGAAGTTTGAAGCTGTGTCTGTTCATTGCTAGGTTCAGTTCCGTGCACAGTACACTGCATATTCATAATTCATAACCCAGGACGCATTACTGTTATACGTTTCAGTTTATGTAGCTTCAGCCAAAATAAATATATCTGGATAGGACCATCTGGTCGTATAGCACTCCGACGCCGAAGAACATACCAAAGGCCACTGCAATGATGACTTTGTCAATGTACTCTCCTGTGGAGATAGTGGAGACTGGAGTCGCCTTTGCTGAATTACAATGGTGCATCAGCGTAGGGCTGCACAGCTTTTTGTTTCCAAAAAAGCTAGAATCTGGAAATGTGCTGAATTGGCCTCCAGTTGGAACAGGCCCCTCTAGATCATTGCTGGAAATGTTGAATCTGGAAAGGAAGTGAAGCCTCTCCAGTGATGAAGGGATTGCACCAGTCAAGTCATTGTAGGATAAGTCTAGCACCTGCAGATTCGTGAGGTTGCCGATTGATGGCGGGATATCCCCGTGAAAGTTGTTGAAGCTCAAGTTGAGTGTAAGGAGTGCTTGTAGCTGACCAATCTGTGGGGGGATCACTCCAGTGAATTTGTTGTTGCCTAGATTCAACATCTTAGGAAAACCACTGGTTGCACGGTATTGAAGAAATGGTGTCAGGTAAATAGGAAACTTAAGTATTATTGGTTCTGAGTGAGCTGACTTAAGTGTTGGCATCTCCATCAGTGCTGTTGGTATATCCCCAGTAAGGTTGTTATTGGATATGTCTAGATAGAAAAGGAGGTCTAAGCTATTAATCCAGGTTGGTATTGGTCCGCTGAGTTTATTGTTGTCTAATAGTAACCCTCGCAACCTTTTGAGCTTAGCCAGCCAGTTAGGTAAATGCCCATACAGTGAACATTCGTTTATGGCAAGACACTGCAGATTCTCAAAGCCATGAAATGTATCATATTCTGGCATGGTCTCATTCTTGAAGTTGCCCCCAATTAGCAAGAGAGCGAGTGTCCTTGACTTACTGATGATCTGAAGGGCATCTGTGATATTTGTAAAATTGTTGTGAGAAAGAGCTAGGAATCTGAGGGACCTGAGATTGCTTATCGATGATGAAAATTGACCATGGAGATTGTTGAAAGATAGCCGCAACGCAATGAGGTTGCTGCAAGAGTAGAGGCTCTCTGGAATTGTGCCAGTGAATTTGTTTGACCTGAAATCTAAAAATTTTAAATTAGATAGGGTGGAGAAGTTGACACGTTTGAGCTCTCCTTGGAAGTTGTTGTCCTTGAGGATGATAGTTGTGAGATTTGAGCAATTGCTAAGAGCTGATGGCAGCACTCCGGAAATGTTGTTGTTGTCTAAGTGAAGCTCCTGTAGCCTCTTGAGCTGCCCAATAGAATCTGGGATCTTGCCATTTAGCCCATTCCACCCAAGATCAAGGATGACCAAATTTCTGAGTTTGCCTACACGCTCAAGTGTTCCTTGCAAATGGTTGTTAGGGAAAGAGAGGTGCTCTAGTGAGGTAACATTAAAGAGCTCAGCTGGGAGGGTCCCAGTGAGTTGGTTCTGTCCAGCTTTAAGCACTCTCAAACGGGAGCAACTGCCAAGCTCTGTGGGTATCCTACCATGGAACTGGTTGTAACTGAGGTCAAGGACCGCAAAGAATGGCTTGTCAACACAAAGTGTGCTTGGAATTTCCCCAGTAAAGCTATTATTGCTCATGTTGAGAGCAGCCAGATTCTTCATGCTACCCAATGTGGTGGATGGAAAATATCCTGTGAACAAGTTACTTGAGATATTGATTACCTTCATCTTGCTGTCAGGGGTGGATTGCAGCTCATGGAATTCTCCATTGAGCTTGTTGAAGCTGACATCAAGGACAATAATGCTTCTTGATAGCAGCAGTTCCAGTGGGAATCCACCAGAGAGTGAGTTGCCAGAGAGATTGAGCCTCAACAGGCTGGTAAGATTGCCAAGTGAGGGTGATATGTGCCCCTCAAGGCCTAGAGAAGCCATTGAAATGTCCATGACAGCACCATCCATATTGCAAATGATGCCTTCCCACAAACAGCAGTTTGTGTCATTCTGCCATGAAGTGGGGAGGCCAGAGTTTTGAGAGAGACCATCGAGAAACCCAAGGAGGGAGGCCTTCTCCTCTTCTTTGCAGGAGGTGGTAGAAGATGCCAAGAAGAGCAACAGCACAAGAGCAACACCAAGTAAATGTATGTGTGTTATTTTCGATCTTCTGTTGTTGCATGAAGACCAAAGTGGCTGCATGGTCTTTTCCATGAAACAACAACAAGGACCTCCCGAAGACATCCTGCTATATAAAGCACCAACAACTGAATGAAAAGCATGTGAGAATCTTGATCCAGTATTTCTTGTATCCCATTTTTTTCATTATTAGATGCTTGTAGCTTTTTTTGCTAGTGCACATTCTGAAATCAAGATGCGTATGAGCTTTCTTGACAGTGACACTGAGTTCTGACTCTGGTTCTCAACCCCTTTTTGTGGTTTCTAAGTCTTTGTACTCTGATGGTTACAGAATGAAGTAGCGATTCTTTCAGCGGAAGAGAAGCACTGCAGATTTGCAAGGTAGGTTGTATTGGTATTTAATCTGCTAAAAGACTTTGTATATAACCTTGTAATAGTCCTTTTCTTTTTCCAATGTTTTTCATGGTCTGAACTGAATACTGATTCACCCAAAATACATTGTATAATTACAGTGAAGTGCCAAAGATCGAATGTTGGAATTTGGATGGGTAAGAAAATGAGAACAGAGTAGCCCATATAGCCTTGATGTTGATGATAAGGGGAACAGGATAAGTGATCCACGGTGTTACATTGAGTATTTGTCATACAGGTATGTGTTGAACTTAAAATTCTCATGGTATGATCTTAAGCCACGATTCATGGAACACATCAACTTAGCTAATGTTGCTTTCTCTGCTTGACCATTCTAACATGTCCTAATCTGATCTGCTTTTGGAAAAGACGAGACCAGTACACAATCCACGTGAATGCATCTTCTCAAGCTAAAGTTTCCAACCACGATGGTTTCATCTCTCGCTGATCGATCGGGACTTGTCCGGCCTTCGTGTCTCCACACCAGTGCAGCAAGGTTTGCTGCCTTCCGGCCATGGATTCTTCTCCTCGTCAGTGTCTTGCACGTCGGCGCGTGGATATGGCATCCGGTCCGGTGAGATGATTGGCAGATTGGGTCACTTCAAACTTTGTATCTACCCACTGACTCGCGGATATACTTCAAAACTGGCCATCCGTGGATCTTATGCTAAAGGGAGAGAAGGTACTTGTCCAATTGGCACAGCGAATTTGATTCTTTTCTTCTTCCTCTTGATCTTCCTCATCCTGTCTTTCTCCTTTTTTTCAGAATCTTTATCGTTGTGACTCATCAGTTTTTCTTTTCCTGTGAATCTTCGCAGATTTAGTTCCCACTAGTGGTCTGTGCTTTTTTTTGTCACTGTGTAAGGAACGGAGGATGAGAAGATATCCTTTTTGAAAGGAAGATGAGAAAATATCCTTGACCTTGAACCACAATGATCACGGTGAGCTTACAAAGCAAGGAATATCTGAGGAATTCTTTTGAGAGATTCAGTTTGAGTGAGGGCGGTGTGTCCCATTTGTCGACCGCGCTCCCATGAAACTCATACATCAGTATTTCTGTGGATGTTTGTGCAAAATATGATTTTACTTCCATGGATTTTATTTTCCTAGTCCTAGTTGATGTAGTGTACACTACAAATTATGGCAAGTGCAGTAATATGTTTATTTTTAGCAGGGCCTAAATGCAACATTTTTCCGGAAGTAAGATAGACAGAAGTTACACGGGATCCTGACAAGATTGTTAGTATTTGCACATTTAGATCTAACACTTTTGCATACTTTTACATCGGCACGAAGGGATCACTCATCAGATTTCATTGTGAATCTCTTGCAGTTGCATTGCTCTGAACCAGAGTATGAGCTAAATTTGACGGATTGGTTATTTTTGTGGAACCTGAGCAGCCAAAGTCATACCAAACCCCTATGTAATAATGTAAAATGCAATAATAGTGTAGTAGGACAAGCCGGAAAACTATGATAACACCTTCATGTAGCATTCAACAAACTATGTGCCAAAGGAAATTGCAGAGATGACATGGCAGATCCTGTGTCCATCTTCATGCATTTCAGTTACAGATAAGTATAGCGTGTTTTTTTAATGTTATCCAAAAACAATGTCATGTGTACAGATTTTTTTTGTAAAATACGAAATTTTTTAGGTTTCCGTCTACCATTGCTGCTCTTGAGATTCCTTTATGAAGTGTTTTCTACGGTTGCTCTTGGGAATTTTTCTTTTAAAGCTTGGCTGCTCAAATGTTTCCCTGAAAAATCTTCTTCTAGGGCCTCACCATTTTTGCCCAAACGCGCAGCTTCCACGGCCCATTGTTTCCCTTGAAATCTTCTAGGGCCTTACTTTCTCAGCCCAAACGTGCAGCTTCTACGGCCCGACTCTCACGTTCCGCACGTCCGCGGCCCAACCAATTTCCAAGCCCAACCAGAAGCGGAACGGGCAGCCGTCTCTCTCGGTCTCCGCCGCTCCGGCCGCCGGCCGGAGGTGACGCGGGGCGCCGCCGCAGCCATGCGCGGCGACACGGCGTTGCACGCAGCAGCGACGGCTGCGGCGGACAGCTGCCGGAGCGGGCCATCAGGTCCTGTGCTACGCTCTCGCGAGGTACATCCTACGCTCCGAAAAATTTGTGGGGTTGGCAAAAATTGGGGGATGCGGAGCCCGGGGCTGTCCGGTAGCTGTGAAAATTTTGTGGGGTGTTGACGTGTTGTGTTGTGATGGAATATCTGATCCAGCATATCATGGCTGGTGTTACATACCACCTAGTTTTCTCGAATTATTATACTATTATTAAGTTTGGCATTTTTAAGTACATTATTGTTGTTGGTTTTTTTAAAAAAATATACATTATTGTTCGGTATGCAAACTAAATCACGCAAAAAAAAATCATGAGAGTAGAGTTACACAGGATCCGGACAAGGCAACAAGATTCAAGTACTGTACTGACGTGTTAACTCACATGGCACATGGTTACTCACTTTAATACATGTCCAGCCAAGGGATCACAATTCAGTTATCACCTTAGAATCACTTCCAGTTTACCTTTTGGTAAATCTAAATACGAGTTAAGTATGGTTCGGTGGTTCCACTAGTGGAGGCTTGTAGACTGAAGCTTCTGCTAAACCTGAATAAGCAAAATCACCACAAACCGGTATGCAAACTGAAGTAGCACTAGCCAAAAAACTTTGATAATACTATCTGATCATACAACACCCCTACACCAAAGAATGCGCCAAAGGCGATCCCAAAGATGACCTTTTCGATCATGTTGCCATTTTGTTTTGTAGAGAAAATTGCTTCTGGTGAATCACAGTGGTGAGCAAGCATAGGACCATACAACTTTGGATTCCCATCAAAGCTAGAACTTGGAAATGTGCTCAGCTGTCCGGTGGTTGGGATAGGCCCTTCTAGGTTGTTGTTAGAGATATTGAACTTAGAAAGGAAATGCAGATTGTTTAGTGCGGTCGGGATTGCACCTGTTAGATGGTTGCTAGACAAGTCCAGCACCTCAAGGTTTGTGAGGTTGCAGATCGATTGTGGGATTGGTCCAGTTAATTTGTTGTAGCCCAAATATAGTGAAAGGAGCGCTTTCAACTGACCAATCTCTTCGGGGATCACACCACCAAAGTTGTTCATGCCCAAATTCAATGTTGTAGAGAAAGAAATAGGCATACGGAATTGTCGTGATTGACTCTTATAAACAGGAAGCTCAAAGGCCTTTGATGAAACCTTATCTGCTTTTAGCATTGGCATGTCCACTAAGGCTGTTGGAATTTCCCCTACAAGACTGTTGTTTGATAGGTTTATATGGAATAGGAAGTTTAGGCTGTTGATCCAGTCTGGTACTGGTCCAGTTAGTTGATTTCCATACAAAAGTAACACTTCCAAATTTTTGAGCTTTGAGAACCAAAAAGGTATTTTTCCAAATAATGAACAATGATTCAAAGCAAGAACCTGAAGATTCTCAAAACCATCAATTGTATCATCCTCTGGCATGGCCTCATCAAAGAAGTTGTGCCCAATAAATAAGGTGGTCAGATTCCTGCAACTCCCTAGGATCTGAAGTGCACCTGTGATATTTGAAATGGAGTTGTTAACAAGCGATAGAAATGTGAGGGACTTCAGATTGCCGATTCTTTCTGACAACTGGCCATGAAACTTATTTGAAGATAGTCGTAATGCTGTTAGATTGCTGCATGAACAGATGCTCTCTGGGATTGTGCCATTAAAGTTGTTCCGCAAAAGATCCAATATTTTTAAATTGGGTAAGTTGGAGAAATTGACATTGCTGAGTTCTCCGCAGAAACTGTTACTTTTGAGGTCTATGATCATGAGATTTGTGCAGTTGCTTAGAGTGGATGGGAGCTCCCCATACATGTTATTGTGGTCCAAATGGAGCTCCTCTAATCTCTTTAGTTCACATATGGAGTCCGGGACATTTCCACTGAGACTGTTCCCTCCAAGATCAAGGGTGACCAGATTTTTGAGCTTGCTGATGCCACTGAGTGATCCTTCTAACTGATTGTTAGATAAAGAGAGGTGCTCCAACAAGGTGAGGTTGAAGAGTTCATCAGGAAGAGCCCCACTGAGATTGTTGCTCCCAGCACTGAGAGATGTCAGCATGGAGCAATTACCCAGTCCTGGAGGGATGCCTCCACTGAATTGGTTGTAGCTGAGATGAAGCAAAGCAAAGGATGGTGCACTGAAACAGAACATGGTTGGTATCTCCCCAGTGAAGCTGTTGTTGCTAGCATTGAGTGCAACCAGACTCTTCATCACTTTCCATGTGGTGGATGGAAACTGTCCTGTAAAGAAGTTGCTTGAGATGTTCAGCACCTGCAGAGGTTTCAGGGTTGAAGATTGCAGTTCCTGAAAATCTCCTTTGAGTTGGTTGAAGCTGACATCGAGGACAATGATGCTGTTGGAGTACACCAGCTCTGTCGGTAGGCCTCCAGATAGCATGTTGTTGGACAAGTTCAAGCGCAGAAGGCCGGTGAGGTTGCCGAGGGACGGTGAGATGTGCCCCTGAAGACCTCCGGAAGCCAGGGAAACATCAGTCACCGTCCGGTTTGAACTGCAGGCTACCCCTTCCCATTTGCAACAATCTGTGTCATGCTTCCACGAAGTAGTGAGGCCACCATGGTTGGAGAGCTCAGCGACGAACTGGAGCAAGGAGTTCTTCTCCTTCTCGGTGCATGAGGTGGTAGGAGAAGCCAATGAGAGAATTAACACTAGGGAAAATCCAAGCACTGGTATGGCTAACTTACTGGTTTTGCTGTTGCATGAAGAATGAGGTAATGTCTTCATGAGTTCTCTTGTGACACTATCAGGAGTGTTCTTGCGGGGTATGGTTTGGAGCAATGAATTCCCAATATGCATTTTATTTGAAGACGTTTTCCCTTTAAGTAATCAAGTATTTAACGTGCAAGAGATGGCAAGCCACTTCAAAACTCGTCTAGTTCACGACCTGTGCTGTCATTCTAAGGTCAATCTGTCGCTGTTGAGACTTGACCGGCCTTGCTGTCAAACGATGCAGGACTTGTTGGCCGATATCATTGACCTGTCTATTGCTATTGTTCGAGAATGACAAACATTGGTACCAGTACCTGCACAGAAAATTAACCTTAAGATTATATTTGCATCGGAGTACCAGTACCTGCAAACATATATTCTATGTCTGTCAAATTTTCATTTTGCGACTTTTCTACTGACTATTTTTCACAAGAAAGTATGTTAGCAGGTACTGTTTGCAGAAAGATATATCTCTGGAGATCAAAGAATTTTGGGCAATAGTTTTGTCTGTATATACAAGTCAATGATTTTGATGGAGAAAAGAGAGCTTTTTGACCTGATACGTTTAGTTGCTGCTCTTTCAGTGGCTGTCAGAGTCTGGAGGATGGTCATGCTTGTACGTTTTTTCTTTTGCCCTACAGCTGGTGCCGACTTTGATCATTATCATTCATTGACACATCATTTGGCTTGATCTTGGTGTAGGTGAAGCATACAGCAAACGTTTGCACTTCCCTTTCAAGTTGTCAGAGAGTCGGCAGCCGGCTTGACTACAAGTCGATGAGCACTATCTGTGCTAATCCTTGACTAAAGGGGTCTGTGTCACGGACTCCGTACTCCTGGCAAGTTTTAGTTTTTTTAGGACTCAGCTAAATTAGCTTTCCGCTATGGCCGGTCCATTTTGAAAAAGTCAAAACACACCGCCATATGCTCTTTCTTTTTTTTTTTCAAAAACTGCTACCCGCTGCATTTTTCTCTCAAACGGAGGGCAACTGCTACGGGACATGCATTACTAGAGCATGATAAGGATAAAAAAAAAAGATGACGTCGGCGCATGCAAAATCAATCTCAGATTTAGAAAAGCTGTAATTTTACAACCAAGCATCAAAATTAAAATCCAGTTGCATTATTGCGTTGCCCGCAACAAAAAGATCAAAACAAGATCTCACTTCAATACGTTTCGGTGATATTTTTCTCATACAGTTTCAAAAGCACTTTTGTTAAAAGTTGAAAGTATATCATAATGAACTCCGAAGCAATTTAGAATAAATGTACAAGCAATGTCCTACCAACTCGTACTTGATTCACCGAAACTGCTTAAAACAGCATAAAATGAATTATAAGATACTCAACAAAATTGCTTAATGAACTGTATTCTTATGTTTAGATAGAATAAATATTATTGCTTACTGGAACTAATATTATTGCCTCTGTAAAATAGTTTTTATTGAGAATCAACATTAAAATGCCTATACAAGACTGAAAAACTGAAAAAGGATATTACTAACCCAGTTAAAATACTTATGAGTTTTACCAAAATGCTAGTTACGTACGTTGCCTAAAATGCATAGGCTCAACTCGGTCCGTCATGGCTCCGCACGCCGTTGGGGAAAGGGTGTGGGGAGGAGAGCTGAAAGGACCTCAAGATGCCTAGAGGGGGTGAATAGGCTAATCTGCAAATTAAAAACACTTTGAACATGGTTAGCAACACAGGTGTCCGGATACTCCGGATATATGTCCGGATACTCCGGATATAGTGTCCGGAGTTTCCGAAGATAATGTCCGGACTATCCGGGTATGAAACAAACTGCTACAAATCAAAGATAGAAATGGTGTAAATTGAATCCAGTAAATTTAGAGGGACTAGTGGTACCTCTGAAGTTTTTCTCACCAATGTAACACCCTAAGTTAATTTTTCCCTAATTTTAATGAATTTATTGTGGCTCAAATAAAATTTTCAGGGTTTTCTTTAATTTTGTGGCATTTAAAGTAATTTTATAACACAAGAAAATAAAAATTTAATATAAGATCAACTTGTTTGTGCATTCATGCTGGAGCATTGTTTAATTGTGTTGAGTGTATAGGGTTTGAATTTAAATTTATTTGAATTCAAATAGATTTGGTTGATTTAGTTTAAATGTAGAAAAGGAAAAGAAAAAGGAAAGAGCCAGGCCAACCCAACCCCTCTCTCTTCTTCTCTCGGGCCCTCTCTTTTCCCTTTTTCCCGCGGCCCACCACGCGCCCGAGGCCCATCTCCCACCTCCTCTCCTTTTCCCCGCATGGGCCACGGCCGGCCCATTCTGCTCCCCGCACGCCCGCTCCCTCCTTTCTCTCTCTGACCGCTGGTCCCCGGCTGTCAGCGCCTTCTCTTCCCCTTCCCCTTTCTTCCCCGGCGCGCAACGCCTCCCCGAGATCCCCGGCGGTCTCCTCTCCCCGGGCCCGCACGCCGAGACCTCCACCTCTACCCTTAATTGCCCCTGTCGACCCCCCTTTTACCCCGTGCCCTGACCCTAGCCGCAGCGCTCCCCGAAAACCCCAGCGCCGCAGCCCCCTTTCTTCCTCCGCTCCAGTCACCTCGGCCTCACCGTGGTCAGGCCGCTCCGCCGCGCCCCAGGCCACCATAACCCCCGCCATAGATCCGCCTCGTCGTCTAGAACCTCCCCGAGCCGGCAATTGAGCCGTGAGCGTCTGCTTCGCCGGGAATCGAGTCGAGCTTGCACGTCGGTAATGGCCTCCGCCACCTCGATTGCTCGCCGTCGGTGGCTTCCTCCCCCTCTTAACCCCCTGGGCATCTTCTTAGGTCCCGCATGAGTCGGTTTGGAGGAGCCGCCAGCCAGGAGAAGCCCCGCAACGACTCGTCCACGGGAGCCCGACCTTCTTCGCCGCCGGTCACCGTCGGCTTCCCCCTTCCGCCGCAGATCCGGCCTCCACAACCCCTCGGTGAGCTTCGCCTCCTCTCCCTGGTCCTTTTGCACCAGATGTCGTAGTCTTTAGCTACCCGTAGCGCCCGGAACGCCGCTCGCCGGCGTTGTCCGCCGTCCCGAGCCGCCTTCGCCGTCGTTCCACCTTAACCGAGCCCAAGTCCACCTCCGTAAGTGCCTAGCTAGGTTCCCCGTGTCGTGCTGAGTCTCCTGGGCTTGATCTCGTCGTGAATCATCCCCGGGAACGCGAGATCGCGTGTCTCCGGCGAGCCCCCGAGCCGCGCCGCCGCGGCCTTTTCTTCTCCAGTGACCAGCGCCGCCGGTCGCAGCCCTTTTGAACCTGAGCCGTCCGATCTGTCTTTGGCGGGTGAGATTAGATCGAGCGATCCTTGATCTGGGCCGTGAGATCGAGATCCAAGGGATCCAAATCGCACGTCCCGGTTCGGGATAGGAGTGAATCAGAGCCGTCCGATCCCAGATGGGTGATCCAGATTCGAAGCAGTTAAGTAGAGACCCGAACCGTTGGATCCAGATCCGGCGGCCATGGTGCGCGCATACCCCTTCGCGGGTGAGATCTAATCTGGGCCGTTGGGATTAGATCTGACGATCCAGAATAAAAGATACCCCTTCAGCCCGTTCTTTTGCTAAAGAGCCCTTGCCCTTTTGAGGAATCAACCCGCAGTCCACCCGAAGTTCAAAAGTATTTGCAGATAGGTCCTGTTTTTATAGTTTAGACCCCTGGGCTCTCTAGATTTAGGTTTTTCAGTCCTTTCTTGGAGTTTTTGCAAGTTAGCCCCTGTGTCTATAGTTTATTTACGTTTAGACCCTCGGTTTTTGCGCAGAACCCCTTAGAACTTCCTGTTTTCTTGCAGAAAGGTCCCTAGGCCTTGTTTTAGCCCTAGATTTCGCGTCTTAGCTCCGTTTTAGTTGATTTTTGCGCTCACGCGATCGTTGTAACGCGTAGAACAGTTCTATCGTAGTTTTGTGTGCTGTTTTTATGTAATGTTGTACTGTTTCTTATCTTTTATCCTTATTTGCATGTATGTGTATGTGTTGGACCATATTTTGGCGTTGCGATCGTGAGTAGACGCTGAGCCTTTGGACGAGTATCAGGAGCCACCATCTTCTGAAGCTTTTGAGCAGCAGCAGGAGAACTTTGAGGAAGGCAAGTATAACATGAACATCCTATCACTTTTAAATTCAATTTCATACTGCATTTTAATTCTGTATGCCTATAAGGATTTTCTGGCCACCTTTATCCTTATATATATATATCCTTGGGTTGCATTTTGGTTAGTTGTGCTAGGTGCTGCGCTCTCACACACCTCAGTCCTTTTTAATTAATTTGATTAATGGTTATATACAACTTAATCCTGAGAGTGGCCCTCTGTGCTGTGTGCTTGAGTGGCTCACGTCTCCTTAAAAGATGTTTTTGATAGAAACATGATTTAGGGGGGCTAGCATGGTGCTTAGTGCTTGGTTGGCCACTCTCCGTAAGGACCGGTTCATAAAGCGACAACCTGGGACAACCGCGCAACCACAAGACTGGAATGTGACGGTCTTGACTTACTAATTAGGTCGTGTTGGTTCGGGAGTAACTTACCTGCGTGGGCAAGAGGGGTGGTAGGCTTCAATGGTCCCTGCTCCTCCGGCTTGGTCTGTGCTGTGTGCTTGTACCCCCGGAGGTGGGCCCCATCGTCGCTGATCCAGAATCCTTAGCGGTTGCACCTTACCAATGTGATCCTTTGTAACGGTCTCGTAGTGTGCTTGCTAGCCATCTCACCTAAGGAAGTGTGATGAACAACTAGCGTAGCTCACGACTTGTGGGTAAAGTTGTGCAACCTCTCGAGAGTGTAAAACTGATATATCAGCTGTGCTCACAGTCATGAGCGGCCCAGATCCTCCGTCTGATTAGTGGGTTGTACCTTTGGTAGTTTGGCTTGGTTTCTCAGTAGTTTTATACTTAATCTTGATTAATTATTATGTAACTTGGGCTATGGTAATTCATCCACTTGTAGTAAATAGCTTTAATAAAATTTGCCAAGATTAAAAGCTAATGCAGTTGAGTCAGCTAACCTTAGAGCCTCATAATTCGTGTTATACTTGTTGAGTACAAGTTGTGTACTCACACTTGCTTTCTATACTCTCCTATTCTCTCTGGGACATCTTCGACTGCTGCTCAGTACCAGGCGACGTGGAGGACTACATCAGCGGACTCGACCATTTCTAGGCGTTGTCTCCCAGCCGACGTCCCTGTGGCGCCCTGCTCTTCATGTATTTATTTTACGCTTCCGCATTCCTTGAACTGATTCTTGGTTCAGTTGTAATAAAGATATTCGTTTATAATTTATACGCTTTATTTTGAGATACGTGTTGTGATATCTTGATGATTCTGTTGTATATATGCGTGACTTGATCCTGGCGTATATATGATTGCTCGATTTATGTTCTTATAAATCGGGTGTGACATTGTCTTACTCCTGAGACTTGTATAATAGTAGATCACCCTCAAACCCTAAAAAGTTAGTCTCACAAGCAAATAATCACAAATGTAAGCTAGAATTGTGAGAGAGACACAGAATTTATTTTCCGAAGTTCACTCCCAAAGGAGCTACGTCTCCGTTGAGGAAGAATTCAAGAGACGGTGCTCAAGAACTCTTATGCTCCTCTCCCAAGGGTGAGACCAATGCTCAAACCCTAGGATCACTTACTATGAATTCCTCGGAGAGGAATGAAGATTACAAACTAGTTGTGATGCTCACAAATCAATCATGCAATCACAAGCGACGCCTAGCCGTCTAGGAGCTTGGAGCTCCAAGAGTAATAAACTAGAATCCACGGGCTAGACTTGGATGATGTGCTCAAGAGATGAAATCAAGGCTTACTTGCACAATCTTAGCTCTTGCAACAATCTCACTTCAAACCCCAAAGAAAATCACTCAAGAATGAAGCAAATGGGGAGTGAGAGAGCTCTCTTTTGGCTTTTCAGCAGTTCTGGTCGAAAATGAGCAAGAGAGAGAGAATGAGAGGGGGTATGTGGGAATTTATACCCCCTCTCCCAGAAACTAGCCGTTGGGAGAGCGGTATCCGGAAACTCCGGGTATATGTCTCCGGACATAGGAGTTCGGAGACTCCGGACCAGAGGGGTTTTGCAGACCGGTAACAGTAACCCGGAGACTCCGGGTCTAAGTCCGGATACTCCGGACACTCTGTCCGGACATTCCGGATTGAGACCCGGACACTCCGGGTTAGACACAGAATTTCACATTGAAGTCCCTTTTTGAGTGGTGGGATGGTTTCTTATGATTTTTGTGGGTTCTCTTGAGCACAACTACCATATCTACACTAGTGGATCAAAGTTCCCCTTGATAGTACGGCGTTCCTATACTCAATTTCAAAAATAAAATCTAGTCTTTTAGTACACTTGAGAACGCCGCTTTTCATATCCTTTTTGAGGGTTCACGCTTTGCTATATGCTTTGCTCAGTCACCTTTAGCACCTGCACACATGCTTAATAACATGATTAAATATACATTTGCTTTGTCATTTATCACCAAAACCCACTTAGGAGCCTAGATATCTTTCAAGAGCGCGCGACAAAATAGGGGCGGCGCGGGAGGGGAGGCACGACGGGGTGGGGGAAGGGCGGCGCGGGAGGTGGCGAGGCGGCGGGGGAGGGCAGGCATCCCCAGATCGAGCCGCTTCGCCCGCTCCGCGAAGCCGGCCCCACGCTGCTCCGCTGCGCCTGCTCCGCACCGAGCCACGCGAGCCGAGCTGCTCCGCCCGTGTAGGGAAGGCGGCCGGGGGGGGAGGGGGGGAGGAGGGGAGGCCGCGGCGGAGGGTGGGATAGGAGGGTAGGCCGGGATCGTCTAGCCGGATCTTGATCGTGGTCCCTGGACTTCATCGTCGTTGCTCGAATCAAAGATGGAAGCTCTCGCCCCCTGATGGGTCTAGGGACTCAGGGTCCTCAGCGGTCTAACTTCTCGTTGACCAGCTCAAGGCCGCGCCTGGAACAAGTGCTCGTCTGCATGAGGCGACAACTTTATCTGG
Source organism: Panicum hallii (assembly GCF_002211085.1). NCBI lineage: Eukaryota > Viridiplantae > Streptophyta > Magnoliopsida > Poales > Poaceae > Panicum > Panicum hallii. The sequence goes on from NC_038042.1 coordinate 2,662,739, forward strand.
GCTGCCTCGGCCCACAACCCCGACTGACAGCTTGGTCAGGATGACCAAGGCCTATGTCCCCGACTATGGGAATGATCCGAGGCCGGGTCCGTACCAAGGCTCCGACCGAGGACTCCGACTGGGCTCCGCCTTGCACGTGCCCACCTCCCCGACCGGAAGGCTGGTCGCGAGGCTAGGCCCGATGTACCAGCGGGCCCCAGGAGTAGGTGCGGAGGATAAGAATGAGCCTCGGGGTCAACTTGTTATACACGGCCAAACACTCCCTCCCCGGAGGTCACAGCCCCCTCTGCTGTGGCAGCTGGCCGCTACTATTCTACCTGCCCGTCCTCGCGAAGGGACGGGGCATAACGTCATAATGATACGTCCGGCATGCCTCTGTCACGACGGAGTGACCGGGCATGGCGCCAGGGACGGGGCGTGATAGCCGTACCGTACCTATCGACATCCCTATGACCTCCGACCGACAGAGCATGACGCGTAGGGACAAGACAAGACACTCGCCCCATGACGCACGACTTGGACGGTGGTCAGTTGGTCACTAGAAGACTCGGACTGATGGGATGGGCAGACCCGACTAACGAAGCTGATGACTCCGAGCGGCGGGGTTGGAAGTTCTCTCTTTCTATCCTTACACCCTTAGTTCCCCTATAAAAAGACCCCTCTTGGACTATAAAAGGGAGGGCCTTCCATCTAGGACAGGAGAAACCATACACTCTCAAATCTCACAACTTTCGCTCGAAAGCTTGTAACTCCCCAACTCACACAAGCACCTAGGCTCAAGCAATGCATCTGACTGACCCCGACTGGATGTAGGGCACAATTACCTTAACTAGTATAAATCTTGAGTTATTGTGTGCTAGGCCACATCCGATCACAACGCACGATACACACTTCGAGTAGGTTTAGCTGCCGGCCATTTCCGGAACCGACAGTTTGGCACCGTCCGTGGGGAGGACATCGTGCGTCCACCATCCTGGCGATCGGATGGCCTCCATTTTCGGCACGTCCAGCCTCATGATCCTGAGCGGTACGATTCGCTTCGGCTCATTGGAGTTTCCCAAGGCCCCACACGCTGGGCTGTGGGAACCTCCCGTCTTCACACCCTTCCAGGCCAGGCCTTCTGCTTCGGAAGCCTGGACTTCATCACCGATCATCTCAGCACGCTCCGCCTCCGCGAGGAGGCCGCTCCTCTGATGTCGCTCGAGGGAGACACTTCCTCGACCGGACCGCTGGCTGACCTCGACATTGAGGCGCTTCCGCGACGCATCAAGCTCATGGTCGGGGCCAATCTCTCAGCGAGCAATGTGGACCTGCTCTTGTTCTCATTGAGCAACATTTTTCACCAACTCTCCGGAGGGACCCCGTTGTCCCCGCCGCGCAGTTAGTTCCCGTGCGGCCTCACGAACGCCGCGGGCGCATATGCCAGGGAGCTCCGCAAGGTCATGCCGCTACCCCCGCTCGCGATCGCGATTGTGGACATGATGGGATATGGCCCTGCCCCATTCCACTATCTCTTCTCCGATGACGACCTCTTGAGCGAGGGTTCCAGCGTTGGCGACGTGTCGACCCTCGATTGTCCTGCGCTACAGGAATGCACCATGGCGGATGCGCCAGGGCAACTGCCGGTCCTGGTGGAGACTGAGGACACGCACACTCCGCCAGACCCACGTGCGCACGCCTTGGCCAATGCTCAGGTGCATGGAGAGGACATACGCCAGCGGCGCCAGCGCCAGCCGCCACCTGCGTCAGTGCACCCCCAGCGTAACTCTGAGTGGAATGCTCGTAACGCTGCGGGCGGCACGCGGGCATGCGCCCATCAAGTTCAACAGGCCATCATCGCAGACGCCAACGGCCACCCACAGTTTGTGCGGCCCGGGCAGAACATCGCCGCTGCAGTGATGCTCCTGCGCAACCTGCACGAGCCTGCGGACCCTTAACAGCAGGAGCTCCACCGCAACATCTGGGCACTTGTGGAACGTGCTGCTGTGCCGCAAGTGGAATCCTCCGCGTCGCGCCATCGGCACGCGGCCTCCTGCCCGGTCGGGGGAGTAGGCTCACAGCCCCCGAACCCCTCGGTCCACCATCAGGAAGGGCATTTGCCTCAAGCGGGCTGCAACGCCACGGCTGCGCCGCGCCCGACCCGGCGCCCATCGTGCAACGTCTGCTGGTGCATGGCCGGCTCGGGCCCAACTACTACGCGCGCAGCGTCATCCCCTCGAAGCAACTGACCCGTCGCGGCACCGATGTTGACCGAGCCGCTGCGGACGTGGCTGAGGCCCACCAGCCCGAGGGGAAGCATGAGGAGGTGCCCCCAGGCGTGACGGTCGACCATGCAATCAGGACGGCAATCGGAGCCCTAGTCCGGACGACCCAGGCCCACGGCCTTCGATCATCGCATCCAGAAAGCACCATTCCCGCCGCGCTTCCGACCGCCCACCAGCATCACCAAGTACTCCAGGGAGACGAACCCCACTATATGGCTGGAAGATTTCCGGATCGCCTGTCGAGCCGGAGGGCGGATGATGACTTTTTCATCATCCGGTACCTCCCCATCTATGTCGGGGAGTTCGTTCAAGCGTGGCTCGAATTCCTGCCGCCCAACAGCATCCGTAGGTGGGTGGAGCTCAAACAGGTCTTCGTTGAGAACTTCTAGAGGGTGTACGTGCGCCTCGGAAACTCCTGGGACCTTAAGGGCTGAAGCAAGAGCCTGGCGAGTCCCTCAGGGACTACATCCGCCAGTTCTTCAAGCAATGCAATTCTCTCCCTGACGTCATCAACGCAAACACCGTCAGTGCATTCCTCTCTGAGACCACCTGCAAGTCCCCGGTTCATAAGCTCAGCTGCCGAAAGAAGCGCACCACCTGCGAGCTCATAGACATCGCCACGAACCACGCCTCCGACGAGGAGGCGGTCGGGGCAGTCTTCACCGATGGTCGGACCATGGGCAAGGCCAAGCGGGACGATCAGGATGAGGGCCCTTCCTCAAGGCAGGAGAAGAGGATGAAGAAGGACCGATGTCGCCCGAACCCCAGTATGGTCGCGGCGGCCGGCTGAAGGACAGCCACGGCAACATCCTCTCCAACACTTGGAACATTGAACGGTTACATAATTTCTTCCCCTAAATTCAGTCCTTTCATTCAAACTCTGACTCCTACAGCGCCTTGGCCCGAGCACTCTTGGCCCAGATCGCTCGGGGGCCCCACGGGGTACACCGCCACACGCACTGCTACCCCCCTTTTACCTTTTGCAAATCGCGCACAAAAAGGCAACATTTTTTGCCCGAGCAAAAGGGCGACCTGTTTTCCCATCGCAACCTAAGTGCTTTTTGTTGGGCCAACCCTCGTCACAAACTATGGTGAACTAGTAGCTGACGCCACTCGGGCCAGCCTTCGGCTACATGCTGCAACCTACGGTTAATGAGCAGGTTCGAAAGGAAAAGTGTGAAGGCAGAAATCACTCCAGGAAACAAAGGGATATGAGTGGGACCAGCTTTCCAAAAACCATAAACCAAAAACAATTACAAGCACTTAGACTGTTCACTCAGGGGCCCTTCAAGACCCCCGAACAAAATGCTCTAGAAACGAAAGCTAGCTGCATGACAAATGCTTTTACTACGGCACTCCGTTCGCGTTGGCCGACGACGTGAACAGGAGGGGCTGTGCTGCAGGGTCAACCAGAAGATCCCCCTGGCTAGGGGCTAGCACAGTCGGGGCAGCGTTCCAACTTCCCGAGTAAGCCTCAACGCACCACATCTGTGGCAGAACCAACCTGAATTACACCGGCTCAAGTACGCGAGACCACTTTAACGGGCTCCGGCGTGCTTCAAACGGTATAACTCATTGGCCTGTCGGGTAACGTCCCGATAAACCACCGAAAACAGGATCATGACAAGGTACCCCGCACGAAGGCGAGTCCAGAGATACAAGGGCCATCACATTTTACATCACAGGCAGATATATTACATGAGTGTTAAAAAAAAGTACAGGATTTTCCTCATCGGGGAAATCATTACAAGACGACATAAGTTTTAGAGTGAACATTGATATCAAAGTATGATATAATACACGACGCCAGTAAGGATGTCATGCTTGCCCTTGCATGGCATCACTCGGAGGGGTCCGGGTTGGCCGGGGACGGGTCCCACTCCACGGACCAACCGTCAGGCAGAGGGTAAGGCCACGGTACAGGTAGGGCTTGATCAGCAGAAGCATTACCTGAACAAAAGTTATAAGGCAAGGCTGAGTATTCTACTACTCAGCAAGGCTTACCCGGAATTGGGTATACTTAGCCCATAACTAGACTTATGAAAGCTTATAATAGTTCTGGGTTTAGTTTCCGCTGAAAAGCAACAAAGAGTAGATCCTTAACTTCAAGTTTTAGCTTTCAGATTCTAGACAGTTATCCATTCTATGTAAGCACCTATAACTAAGCAAGCATGGTATAATCTTTGGTCAAGCATCACCTTTGATAATCAAAAGATTGCTCTTATTACTCAATGTGACAAAGGAATTAAGCAGTCTCAATCATCGTGAGAAGCGGACGATTCGAATCGAATTTAACCTTGCAAGGTAAACCTAACACACACGCTTGGAACACCACAGGGTTGTTCCGAAGCTACCGTTTGCCTTTCATTCCGACTCATGGATCAGAGCCACCACAAGCGACTGCAGGTCATACGCACTTCCAAAGTGCAGGACGTACGTCTGTAGCGCGACTACAAAACCCGTACTCCTGGTTGCCCAGCAACACGTATGCCTACACGTCGAACATAAGTAACCAAAAGAAGCAAGACGAGTGGTGGGAGGTATGTCCATTACTCGGGCCGATTGGCTACTAGGCTTACCGCTTACCATATTTCGCGGCATGTGGTTAGTACTTTCAAACGCTTAATCCCGATCACCACACGCTGCGACCTTATCAGAATTTTAATAACACAGACGGGGTATCATCTCAACCATGATACCGCACAAAACTCCCGTCCGTCATCCTTATAGTGATAACAGAAATGTAAGCATTACAACTCCTATGTCGCGCGAGTGACAGGAAATCACCCGACTTCTACCGGCCCTATTAGCAGAGCAGCTAGCCGGACTCAATACTAGTATTCATCACAGTGGATCCTAGGAGAATGCAACTAGGGTTTCAAGCAAATCCTGAAAACTTAATGCATAGAATATGTAAATAGATATAAAGTGTAGTGTAAATAAAATAATGGGTTATGTCCGGGGCTTGCCTTCTTGAGCAGGGTTGAGGGTAGAAGGATTGAGGTTTTCCGAACTTTGGTTCGGACCTTCAGTTAGATTCTCGACGGTGTCTCCGGGATTTCCAGGAATTTCCTCGGCTTGATCCGCGATTAGCTCGTAGTCACCGTCAGCGAGGGTAATCGGTTCTATATGATATGCAAAGTAAATATCATTAAGAAATGCGCATTCTTTTATTTGAGTCACATCAAAGATTATGCTTTCAAAGATTAACACTCCGAGAAAGGCCAAAACAAAGAAAATTTTAGCCTAAATTTATAATTGATGCTTAATTTAACCACATCATTGAATTAATTCAAGATAAGCATCAAAGCATACATTAAAATTAAATTTAAATTTGAATTTAAACTTCTAAGTAAAGAAGATTATAAAATTTGGAACACTTAAAAAGAAATAGATTACCTCTTAATTTATAACTAAAGGATCTAATTAGTTAAAGTTTGAAAAGATATGTTTAGCTAATATTAATTTAAGATAATTTAAAAGGATTTAAATTGTAGTATAAACTTGGTTTTGAATGTTTTGCATCATTTTAGACATCATGTATGAAAATTACATATCATAATTGCAAACAATCAACACAACATGTAAGAATTAAAAACATTACACTTTCTTGTTTCAAATTTAAATTAGATTCAAAAATATTTGGTTTCATATCAAATCCTTTTAACCAAAGTTATAGAGTTCATAATCTAGTTTCCAACAAAACAAGTTTTGCTAATTTTGGAATTTCCTACGATTTGTTATGTATTTTACAAGGCAGCATATGCACCTTACATGAAATAATAGACATCTAAGGAGGGGGGGGGTCTCGGTAATTTTGCACTGGAACCCCTGGGACCACAGAACTAATTGCATCCGGGTCCTTGCCCGACCTCGCGACGGCCGGCGCGTCGGGCACGACGGCGTTCCCGCCGGCGGCGAGGACTCCGGCCAAGGGGGAGGGGTCTATCACCATCTACACGACCTCGGAAGAGTATAGCACAAGGAAACACAGGATTGGTAGTAGATGAACAGGGCGACCGACGGATGGGGGCGGCGGCCGTGGCGGCGCATCGCCGTTCCCGGCGATGGGATGGCGAACACGGGCCAAGAAGGGGCGCATGAGCACCAGTGAACCATTGGGGAGTGGTTTGTCTACCTGGTGGAGCGAGAGGCCGAGTGGAAGAGGCTGTCGACGGGAGGACCGAGCTCAAGCAGCTCCGGCGGGCGGCGGCTCGGGATGAGCAAGATTCCGGCCAAGGGGCGGTCGGGGTTGATGGGGCTCGAGCTGAGGAGCAAGAGGAGAGGGTGGAGGAGCTACCGGTGCAAGGAATTGGATTGGGACGAAGTGAGTGCTTCGGATTTTGGCGGGGAATGCACGGCGGCGAGCTCGGGTTCTGGTGACCGTGGAGAAGAACACAGGGCAATCTAGCTTGGGGAAAGAGGAGGGAGTGTGTTTCGGTTGTAGCAATACTAGCTCACAGAAGAGAGGGAGACGCTGGGGAAAAAGAATGGATCACGGCCGGCTCTGGATTGCGACGGCGAGGCGGCGGCCGGCATGCAACCGAGGGCATCGTGGCGCCTGCGCAGGAGGACACCGGAGCAGGGGCTGCTGCGGTGGGCAAGGAAGGGACTGACGCGTGGAGAGGGGCAGCATGAGGTGGACGGCGGCGACTGCAAGACGGCGGCCAGGGGAGGCGCACTGTCGCCGGCGTCTGGGCAGGAGCAGAGGAGCAGAAGGGGTGCAGAGGAAGAAGAAAGGGGAAGAGATCTAGGGACTTGTTTGCAATTTGTGAAAGTTACAGGGACCTTACAGAAAAGTACTTTTTCCCACTAATCTAGGGGTTTTCTGAGAAAAAGTCCAACATGAAAATTGTAGGGTTTTTCAAGCTCTACACTTTTGCTTTAAGACTCAAATTCAAAAACTCAAAGTTTGCCCTATTACAAAATGAATTTTGAATCAAGGTAAAATGAATTTACCCCTGTCCTTACCAAATCAGGTTTTAATCAAATTTTTGACATTTTTACATTATTCTTAGGATATCATGATGACAATTATTTTTTTACAGATAGGTCCTTAAGTAAGCATAAAATTACTTTTACCCCTTACTTTTTGCACAAAAGACCCTGTAATCCTGCATTTTTACACATAGGCCCTTGCTATTACTTAAGAGCTTATTTCACCTTATGGCCATACCTAAAGCACACACCTTGCACAAAAAGACTTGTAAGGCATGAAAATTTTCAAATACACCCTTAACATCTATGTCTATTATATCCAGGGTTTAATTTGTATGAATCTTATTACCTGGATGTCACAACATCCCTAGTCAATAATCGTATTTAATTACTTGATAAAAGTGTACAAATGATAAAATCATGCTAATGGATCCCGACTCGGGAACCCAATCGACCGAAGTTTGAAGGCTAGTTCACGAAGGACTCAAGGCCGCCTTGCGTCAAAAAAAGCTAGGGGAGAAAACGCATATGAGCCCCAGCGGCTCTCGCCCGACCTGCTCAGACAGCGATTCGGGTCATCTCAACCTTCTCGTCCGATCCGGACCTCGAGCCATGCTCACAGAATCTCCATCGAGGAGAGGCCAGCGGGCCACCTGAGTCGGCCGGACGACTCGTGCATCTGCCGAGAGGCGGGTCGTGGAGTAGTTGAATGCCACCTATGGGCTATGCCGACCATGTCATGAACAATGAACCCGGATTCCACTCAGACGCCCGAAATTTTGCCCGGGCACACCCGTTAGGAGCTCACCGAGCTCGTCACTCGAGCCATCGAGGCAAGTGACGCCGGCTCAACCCCTCCGATCACGGAGACTGCGGATGGGGTCACCTCCACGCATGTACGCACACAACACCGTCGATCCGACCGCCCTTTTTTGTGGCAGGGTCGCGGCAAGTCGGGGAACCGCATTCCCACTCGAGAAGGATGGCAAAATTCCAGCCCCCGACCGGACTCACGGACGGCCGTGGCAAATACAATACACCCCGGGTGTCGATCGGGAATCCGGCAAGTCCACCCGGGGTATGCCCAAGTAGTAGATTTGTAGGTGAGATAGATCACAGAGCCAAGAACTTGATAGTAACACAAAGACGCAAGGGTTTTAGATAGGTTTGGGCTGCCGAGAGCGTAACACCCTACTTCCTGTGTTCTGGTTTGTATTGACTGGTTTAGGGTTTGTGGAATGAGTAGGCTAGTTGCGTTGTGTTTGATGGGTACCCCACGGCTCCCTTATATAGCCGAGTAGTCGTGGGTTACAAGTTAGGTCAAAATCTACTCAGTTTGCTTACAAGGAAATAGATCGGTTAAGATACATGATATCGCAGCTACCGAGTCGGCCCAGATCCTGATCCCAAAGGACCCTGCCCGTCGTTCAACCGAGTGCCTGTACACCGTGTCATTTTCTCGCAGAGTCGTTCCCTAAAGAACAGGACCCCACTCGGCAAGGAGGTATCTGGGTCTACCTCCGTCAAGTCCTCGAGCGCCGAGTTGTTGAATGGATTCCTGCCGAAGCCATGAAGCCGATCGGTGTTCATTATGGCAAAAAGGCACCTCTTCAAACCTTCAAGCTCCGGCAACAGTCTTGATGTCAGTAGACTCCTACCTGTTCCTTTATTTTTCAATGGGATGCACCTCTGGGAGCACCCATTAGGTGTAGCCCCCGAGTCTCGAAAGGGCTCGCAGAGGCGTTTCAAGCATCAATAGAACAAATCTATCTCCCTTCTTTTAGATCGCTTAACATTCTCAAGATCTTGTAGCGCCCAGCCCCCGATCAAGGTTGCTGGCGGAGTCGCGGAGACACGACGAGTCAAATAGGCGGCGCCTAGCTCCCGAGCAGGGTTGCTGGCGGAGTCGTGGAGACACGCCGAGTCGATAAGTGGCGCCCAGCCCCCGAGCAGGGTCGCTGGCGGAGTCGCGGAGACACGTCGAGTCAAATAGGCAGCGCCCAGCCCCCGAGCGGGGCCGCTGGCAGAGTCACGGAGACACGCCGAGTCAATAGGCGGCGCCTAGCCCTGAGCGGGGTCGCTGGCGGAGTCGTAGAGACACGTCGAGTAAAATAGGCAGCGCCCAGCCCCCGAGCGGGGCTGCTGGTGGAGTCGCGGAGACATGCCGAGTCAAATAGGTGGCGCCCAGCCCCCGAGCGGGGTCACTGGCGGAGTCGCGGAGACACCGCGCCCAGCCCCTGAGCAGGGTCGTTGGCGGAGTCGCGGAGACACGCCGAGTCAATAGGCGGCACCCAGCCCCCGAGCAGGGTTGCTGGCAGAGTCCTTTCTCGCGGCCATCCCCCAAGCATGGGAGCTAGACGAGTCACACGAGGTACGCCGAGTTGTTTCATACGCCCAGCCCCGAACGTGGGAGCCAGACAAGTCGCCGAAAGCACGCCGAGTGCCCTGTCACGCTCAGCCCCCGAGTACAGGAGCTAGACGAGCCACCGGAAGCACGCCGAGTAGTTGGTGCTGTAGAGAACAATACAAATATTATGTAGCATAATGGGAAATATTAAACCATTGAAGGTGTCAGAATCGATCTGATGTAATAAGGTTGTTTTTGCATCGTTGCTCCCATTAGGTCATGTAATTTCCCCGAGTAATTAGTCTATTATGTTTAAGCACCTGGCCCTGCACGACCTCAATTCATTGTGGTGAGAGCGGGTCATCGGACACGTGATGAGAGAGTTGCAAGGGAAGTCGAGGTTTCACGAGTTAAGGCGTGTGCTACCCAAGTAGTTTAGTAACCGTTGGGGGAAACATAAAGCAGTCTGCGATGTGCCAGAGAAGAGATCGCGCGTAGAGCGCACTCGTAGGGTGTAGCCCGACTGCCCGTGCAGCGGACGAACCGTGTAGGTCATCAGGAAAATATGTGATATGGTTGGCGATAGTCACAGAGAATAGAAAATATTTAATTGATAAATATTTACTTAAATATGACTTAGCTTGATTCATGGCTGAGCAACGGCAGTCGAAGTAGTCGGCGTGGCCGAGCAGAAGTCGAGATAGTCGGCGTGGCTGAGCGGGCGGCTGTCGATATAGTCGGTGAGCATCGCGCAACAGTGCGGCCTTGCTCTTGGCAGCAGCCGATGAATCCATACGTGCAGTCCAGGTACATAGTTTGAGACGAAGAATTTTATGGAAGAAATCTTAGCATGAGTCAGCAAATTGCAATGAAAACGGCAACTAAAACAGTAAAAGGAAGGGGTAGGCAGTAGGTTCCCTGTTGACGCGGACGTGGAGCACGTGCAATGGCTTGTTTTCTTGTCTTGCCTTGAGTCGATGCATGCACGCATGCGTAGGAAGGCTACCCTAGGGCGATTAAATCACGATGGTTGCCTGCTTGTGCAGTTGTGTGCGTTGCGGCGGCCGGTTGGATAGATGTTCAATTGTTCATAATGCCTGCCATCAAGGTTGCAGCGTCGATTGTGGAGCCGCCGCCTCGTAGGTTTGGAACCGGAAAAACAAACCAATATGTGATTATGAAATTCAAGAAACAGATTGATTTGAGAGCGATGTTAAAAACCACTCACCCGATTGTTGATGAATGCTGCCATCAAACTCGCCATTAGGACCCTGGAGATCCCCTACGTGACGCGCCAACTGTCGGATTGGGATTCCGGCAAGTCCACCGGGGTATGCCCAAATAGTAGATTCGTAGGTGAGGTAGATCAAGAGCTAAGAACTTGATGGTAATACAAAGACGCAAGGGTTTTAGACAGGTTTAGGCTGCCGAGAGCGTAACACCCTATGTCTTGTGTTCTAGTCTGTATTGACTAGTTTAGAATTTGTAGAATGAGTAGGCTAGTTGCGTTGTGTTTGATGGGTACCCCCACGGCTTCCTAAAATAGCCGAGTAGTCGTGGGTTACAAGTTAGGTCAAAATCTACTCGGGTTGTTTACAAGAAAACGGGTTGGTTAAGATACATGATATTGCAGCTATCCGAGTCAGCTCAGATCCTGATCCCGAAGGATCCTGCCCGCCGTTCAGCTGAGTGCCTGTATGCCGGGTCGTTTCCCGCGGAGTCGTTCCCTGAAGAACCGGATCCCACTCGGCAGGGAGGTACCTAGGTTTACCTCCGTCATCGGGATAAACGCGCTTTAATCCTGGCGACTAAATATTGCAATGTATAGTCGGCCCATGACCGTTACAAAGTACGATACCACCACTAAGGTGGTAATGCTGGTAACCTTGGAGGCTGCTCCAAGAGTAGGAAGACCGGAAGGAACAACTTCCTCGCAAGTCTCTTTCTTGCATCCCCTCCCAAGGACACCGACCGAACGAACACTTCGCCTCGGGCAGGCCTCGAGATTCTTCACCAAGAGCAGACAACTGGAGCCACTGCAGCGCCTTCATCATGCAGATGAGAATAGCGCCTTCCTACGACTTGGATAGCACGATGCGACTTCTCACCCTGGGCAAAAGTATGACGCAATGAGAATAGCGCCTTCATGATTAAACAAATAGCAAAACCGATCGGGAGCCTCCGACGGGTCTACCTAGGGTCCTCGGAGGGCTCACTTCTCGTTGACCAGCCCAAGGCCACGCCTGGAATAAACATCCATCTACATGAGGTGACAACTTTATCTGGACCGCCTCGGCCCACAACCCCGACTGACAGCTCGGTCAGGATGACCAAGGCCCATATCCCTGACTGTGGGAACGATCGGAGGCCGGGTTCGGACCAAGGCTCCATCCGAGGACTCCAACTGGGTTCCGCCTTGCACGTGCCCACCTCCCCAACTGGCAAGCTGGTCGGGAGGTCAGGCCCGGCGTACCACCTGACCCCAAAAGTAGGTGCGGAGGATAATGATGAGCATCGGGGTCAACTTATCATACACGGCCAACCACTTCTTCCACAGGGGGTCACGGTCCCCTCTGTTATGGCAGCAGGCCGCCACTATTCTACCTACATGTCCTCGCGAAGGGATGGGGCGTACGTCATAATGATACAGCCGGCACGCTGTCACACCCGATTTATAAGAATATAAATCGAGCAATCATATATGCGCCAGGATCAAGTCACGCATATATACAACAGATTATCAAGATATCACAACACATGTCACGAATAAGAGCGTATAAATTATAAAATAAATATCTTTATTACAACTGAATCAAGAATCAGTTCAAGCAATGCGGAAGCGTAAAATGAATACATGAAGAGCTGGGCGCCACAGGGACGTCGACTGGGAGACAAACGCCTAGAAGTCGTCGAAGCCGCTGACGTAGTCCTCCACGTTGCCGGGCACTGAGCAGCAGTCGAAGATATCCAAAATAGAACAGAAGAGTGGAGAGGCAAGTGTGAGTACAAACTAGTACTCAACAAGTATAACACAGACTATGAGGCTCTAGGCTAGCTTTTAGCTTTTAGTACTGCATTAGCTTTTAGTACTGCATTAGCTTTTAGTCTTGGCAAATTTTATTAAAACTAATTACTACAAGTGGATGAATTACCATAACCCAATTACATAAGAAATTAATCAGTATTAATTAAAAACTACTGAGAATTATCCAAACCACAACCACCCGGGGAATCTCCCTAGTCAAAGGTTGATAACCCCACTAATCAAAAGGAGGATCTGGGCCGCTCATGACTGTGACCACAGCTGATATATCAGTTTTACACTCTCGAGAGGTTGCACAACTTTACCCACAAGTCGTGGGCTACGCTAGTTGTTCATCACACTTCCTTAGGTGAGATGGCTAGCAAGCACACTACGAGACCGTTACAAAGGATCACGTTGGTAAGGTGTAACCGCTAAGGATTCTGGATCAGCGACGATGGGGCCCACCTCTAGGGGTACAAGACACACAACACAGACCAAGCCGGAGGAGCAGGGACCATTGAAGCTTACCACCCCTCTTGTCCACGTAGGTAAGTTACTCCCAAACCAAAATGACCTAATTAGTAAGTCAAGACCGTCCCATTCCAGTCTTGTGGTTGCTCGGTTGTCCCAGGTTGTCGCTCTATGAACCGGTCCTTATGGAGAGTGGCCAACCAAGCACTAAGCACCGTGCTGGCCCCCTAAACCATGTTTCTATTAAAAACATCTTTTATCGAGATGTGAGCCGCTCAAGCACACAGCACAGAGGGCCACTCTCAGAATTAAGTTGCATATACCATTAATCAAATTTAATTAAAAAGGACCAAGTGTGTTATAGCGCAGCAACCTAGCACAACTAACCTAAATGCAACCCAAAGGATATATAAAGGATATAAAGTGGCTAGGAAAGTCCTTATAAGTATACAATATTAAAATGCAATATGAAATTGTAATTAAAGTGATAGGATGTTCATGTTATACTTGCCTTCCTCGTACTCTCCCGGCTGCTGCTCGAACTGCTCGGAAGATGGCTGCTTCTGGTACTGGTCCAAAGGCTCCGCGTCTACTCATGATCATCAAGCATAGTCCACACATACACACATGCACAAACGATAGCAAACTATAAGAAAACAGTACAAAATTCATAGAAACAGCATACAAACTAGTCTAAAGCTATTCTACGTGTTACAACGATCGCGTGGATATAAAGAACACCTAAAACGGAGTTAAAACACGAAAACTACGCTTAAAACAAGGTCCAGGGACCTATTTGCGAGAAAAACAGAACTTCCAGGGGCTTCTGGACAAAAACTAGGGACCTAAACGTGATTAAAGGGTAGACACAGGGGCTAGATGGCTAAAAACCCTAGGGCTGGACTGCGGGCATGAAAACTGGAAAGCTCAGGGGGTCAAACGGAAAGAAAAGGACCTGATCGTAATTATTTTTAAACTACAGGGGACCGCGGGTTGATTTCTCCAAAAGGCAGGGGCTCTTTAGCAAAACTAATGGGCTAAAACGGTATCTTCTGTTCTGGATCGTCAGATCCAATCCCAACGGCCCTGATTAGATCCAACCCGCGAAGGGGTACGCGCGCTCGGTGACCGTCGGATCTGGATCCAACGCTCCTGACCTATACTTAAACGGATCTAATCTCGATCGCCCGTTCTACATCTGACAGTCCTGCATCTCCCTCAACCCGAACCGGTATCTTCTAATTGGGACGGTTGGATCTAGATCCTGCGGTCCTGAACTACTCCCAGCGCGATCTAATCTTGCCCGTTCACCACCGATCGGACGGCTCAGGGAAAAGGGGGAGCCTAGGGGCGGCGATTGCTCGCCGGCGACCACCCCCGCGGCGGCGCTTCACCGGAGGTGACCGATCTCGGCCATCTGGCCCCCATTTTGAACAACATCAAGTCCTGGAGGTAGAGCACGATGCGCTGAACACACCTAGACGCTCAGGAAAACAATTTAGGGCTCGGGTTGGGGCTTCCCACGACGGAGGCGGCACGGGATCACGGTGGCACGGGGGACGGCCATGCGCAGAGGGAAATAGGGAGGGAAGAAGGGCTCGGCGCGTTCCTTACCTCCCCTGGAAACTAAGACGGTGACTAGCGGTCGGGGACTGGTGGCGCCGGGGAGAATTGCGACAGCGCGGGCCCGGTCGACGGCGGCATTGCCCCCGGGTCAAACGGCGGAGCGGCGCTGCGAGACTTGAGGAAAACTGGTGAAGGCAAAAGCGGCTGAGAGGGAACATGAGGAAGATGTCGCGGCTAAGAAGGGGGGGGCGGTCCTCGGCGTGCGGGCCACCGATCCAACGGGTGCCGCGCATCCCGCGGGCGGTTGCCGCTTGAGCCTCATCCGAGCTCGGGTAGCTTCCAGATGCATCTAGACGGGCGCGGTGCGGAGAAGTGGGCCAGGGGGCAGCGGGGCGGGGCCACGCCCAGGGACGGGTGCGCCGGGTCGGCGTGGAGAGAACGGGGGAGAGAACAGGGGAGAGATGCGAGGGAGAAGAGGAGTCTGACCGGTGGGGACCGCTGGTCAGAGGGAGAGAGAAGGAAAGGGAGACGCGTTCTGGCTGGGAAGAAGAGAGGCGCCGACATGTGGGACCGAGCTGGCAGCAAGGGAAAAGGAAGAGGGGTGTGACCAGGAGCTGGGCCGGCTGCTGGGCCGTGCGGGGAGGGGAGAGGGGAAAGCCCGAGGGGAAGAGAGAGGGGAGTGGGAACTGGGCCGGGCTGGGAGAGAGGGTTTGGGCTGGCTTCTTCTATTCCTTCTCTTTTTTTTTCCTTCACTCAATCTATTCAAACAAACCTATTGGAATTCAAATGAATTTGAATCCAACTCTATAAGTTCAACACAAGGAAAATAATGCTGCAGCATGAATGCACAAACAATTTGATCCTATAATAAATTTTAATTACTTGCGTTATAAAATTACTTTAAATGCGAGATAAATTAGGGAAAACCCTGGAAAATTTATTTAAGCCCAAATAAATTCCTTAAAATTAGGGCAAATTACCTTAGGGTGTTACACACGCCCCCATCACAATGGAGTGGCCGGGCGTGGCGCTAGGGACGGGGCGTGACAGCCGTACCGTACCTGTTAACATCCCCATGACCTCCAACCAACGAAGCATGACAGGTAGGGACAAGTCAAGATGCTCGCACCACGACGCATGACTTGGACGGTGGTCACTAGAAGATTCCTACTGACGGGATGGGTAGTCCCGACTGACAAAGCTGACGACGCCCACCGGCAGGGTTAAGAATTCTCTCTTTCTAAAGAAGACACTCTTTGGACTATAAAAAGGAGGGCCCTTCGTCTAGGACACGAGAGACCATGGACTCTCAAATCTCACAACTTTGGCTCGAAAGTTTGTAACTCCCCAACTCATACGAGTACCTGGGCTCAAGCAATACATCCGACTGGATGTAGGGCATGATTGTCTGAACCAGTATAAATCTTAAGTCATTATGTGTTAGGCCACGTCCAATCACGACGCACGATGCACACTTGGAGTAAGTTTAGATCATTTTCGAAATTGATACCCTACCTCCCACCTGCTCCGACAGCGAGTCGCCGCCACGGCCGCCACTAATCTTGCTGCACGCTCGGCTAGCTCGTCGGGGTGTCGCCATCTCGCGAGCTCTCGAGGAAGAGAGGCAAGAAACAGAAACGGCATGGGGAGGAAGACGTGCGGCAGGAGAAAGATAAGGCTGGGCATCGGTGCCGGCCGTTTTTAAATTATTATTTTTTCTTAATTTGGAAGAAACAATTGTTCAGATAAATCTATCATTCTTTTCTCGTACCAGCCTAATATGATATTTATGTTTGTATATGCTGCAAGTGGGAGAACCTGGGATTGGACAAGATCTGAGAAACCCATGCAAGAACGTGGGAGAACCCTTTTAAAAAAAGAAAGAAAGAAAGGCTGTTCTTGCCTTCTTGGTCGTGTGGGCTGTTGCACACGGTCCACACACAACAAGTGAAACCATTCTACGGCCCAGCTAGACATGGAGCCCATGGTGGAGTTGCTGCAGCTCGCCGTCCCCCAGCCAGCTGTTTACATTTCTTTTGTTCCATTACATATGGCCCAACTAGGTTTTTCTGCTTGTCTGCGGCCCAAATTCACCTTGGAAACAACGGGCTGGCCGGCGACGGCGCACGAGGGACGGACGGTTCGGTTACGGCGCCGTTGGCAAGGGAGGCGGCCGGAGGCGGCTGTTTGGTTCGACGCCTAACTTGCCGCAGCCTAACGTTAGGCGTGCCACACCTCGTTAGGCACCCGTTTGTTTCGCAGCTAACCGTAGGCACGCCGCAGAAGTTAGGCAGGCCGGCACCCCTTCGCCTCACAAAAAAAACGCCTAACGTTCGGCGATCGAAACGAGCGCCGCACTCCCCGCTTTTCCACTGTGTCGCGCCGCACTCCCCATCTCCCTGCCGTCGCCGGAGCTCCTCCAGGTACGATCCCGTCGCGCCTCACCTCGTTGGGGAAAAGATGGGGGTAGGGGACGGCGCAGCCGGTCGACGGTCGCGGATCCGTGGCGGCGGCGGCACCACGGCACGAGCTGCAGCGGGGAGATAGCGGGCGCCGCCATGGCGCGAGGCTCCGGCCAGAGGGCCGCCGCCATCGCGCGGGGCTGCGGCCAAAGGGGTGCGGGCAGAGGGTCGCCGTGGGCAGCGGCGAGGGGCGCCGCGGGCGGCGACCAGGGGGGCGCCGCCACCGCATGGGCTGCGGCCAGGGGCGCCGCCACAGGAAGGGCTGCGGCCAGGGGCGCCGTGGGCGGCTGACAGGGGTGCCGCGGGACTCGGCCACGGCGTGGGCTGCGGCCAGAGGCGCCGCGGGGAGAGAGAGAGAGAGCGCGCAAAGTGGATCTGGAGGCGGAGCATGCAGCAGCGGCAGGATTGCAGAGCCCTGGCGCTACGGAGGCCGGTGGTTTGGCCGTTCCCCCCGCCCCCCGGCTCGCCGGCCTCGTTTCTCGCTTGCCTTTACTTGCCCCCGGCCCCGCGCCCCGCCCCCTGATCCCCGTCACTCCTCCTGCCCGGTGGCGCCTGACCCCGGCTGCCGCAGGCTTTGCCGAGCGCGCTGCCGCATGCCCGAGTCGCACGCACTCACGGCAGCCTGCAGCGCGCAGCCATGCACTCGATTGATGCGTGTGCGCTCGCCGCGGGCACGCATCCATGCATCATCCTACCCACGCGATCCAGAGGGAGCACCGGAGCAGGCAGGCGGGTGTGGGCGGCGGCCAGGGGCGCCGCCACGGCATGGGCTGCGGCTAGGGGCGCCGTGGGCGGCTGACAGGGGCGCCGCGGGGCTCGGCCACGGCGTGGGCTGCGGCCAGAGGCGCCGCGGGGCTCGGCCATGGCGTGGGCTGCGGCCAGAGGGGCCGCTGCCAGGGGCGGCGGCGGCAGGCAGGGGCGCCGCGTGCAGGCAGGGGCTCTGCCATGGCCGGGGCCGCCCAGCTCTGTGCGCCGCCGTGCAGTACCTCCATGGATTTGCTCCAAATTGCTTCACTAATTTTGTGGCTTTTACCTTTTTTTAGGGATTACTGAGCAGGGATTATTGAGCAGGACAATCTATTAGAACTTCTCCAAGGTATATTTTCGTTCCTCTACTTGTATAAGCATGAGTTGTATGCATTCTAATTAGTTTATAATTTGTATAGATGGGTGAAAAAATGCTGTATCTTGAGTATTGCCATTATTATGAAATTCGAAGAAGAAGGATTCTTATTTGCATGGCAATCTGCGTTGTTATGTTATGGTACAAGTTGCAAGAAAATAGATTGTCCAGGAGGTACATCAAATATGGTTCTTTGCTAGAAAGAGATTTAGAAAGGGAAAGGCGTCTCAATCGTTTGTATAATGGGACCGAGGCTAATTGTATTAGTGAGTTGCGAATGCTAGAGCCGTTTTTCATAGGATATGTGACCATTTAAGGTCTCGTGGGTTGTTACAAGACAGTATGCACGTCTCTATTGAAGAGCAGCTTGCTATGTTCATGAAGTTTGTTGGCCATAGATGGACAAATAGGTCGGTTGCCTTTGAATTTTTGCGTTCCGGAGAGAAAGTTAGTAGATACTTCAATGCTGTTCTAGATGCTCTATGCATTCTGTCCCGTGACGTCATTACCATGAGAACCACCGAGACACATCCAAAAATATCCAACAGCCCAGGAAGATTTCACCCATAATTTAAGGTAACATATACATATGTAATTAGAATTTAATCTTATATTCGTTAATTTGTAGTACCTACTAATAGAATAACTTTTTTTATTTTTCCTAGAAATGTATAGGGGCTCTGGATGGCACTCATATCCCAGCATCGGTTCCTCTATATATGCAGGATAGGTTTAGAGGTAGAAAACACTATCCAACACAAAATGTGTTAGCTGTCGTGGACTTTGATCTTAGGTTCACATATGTCTTGGCTGGATGCGAAGGATCAGCTCATGATTCCTATGTGCTACAAGATGCATTGTCACGCCCCTCAGGATTAAAAATTCCAGAAGGTATTTAGTAAAGTCATAAGTGATGCCTAGTGTTTTGCCTTAAAAAAATATTACCTAACTTTAGCTAAATCCAATTGTAGGTCACTATTTTCTAGCTGATGCTGGTTACGCTGCTAGACCTGGTATATTACCTCCGTATCGAGGTGTTCAGTACCATCTTAAGGAGTTTCGGGGGACTAGGCGACCAGAGAATCCAAGGGAATTGTTCAATCTTCGTCACTCCTCCCTTAGGACAACTGTTGAGCGGTCATTTGGCACACTCAAAAACAGATTTAAGATACTAACAAGTCAGCCATTTTTTCCTCTTAAAACTCAAGTAAAGATAGTATTAGCTTGCTGCACTTTGCATAACCTTATAATAGACGAGGGTCCTGATATTTATGTCTATGATGATGAGACATGGTTTGCAACTCTTCCAAGGAGCAACCGTTCCTATGGTGATATGAATATAGACAACCAGCTGTGGGCAAATATGCGCGATCAGTTAGCCCAACAAATGTGGGATGAATGGGATCGAAATTGATGTATTTGAGCCCAACAAATGTGCGCTTGTATTCGGATCTATGTACTTGTATTGTGTGTTTGTATTTGGACGTGTGTGGTTGCATGCAGACCTATTTTCTTGTATTGGATGGTGTATTCAGACCCTGTGTACTTGTATTTGATGGTTGCATTTAGTTGCTATTGATTAGCTATATAAAGCGGCTTTATTCAGATCTTGTTTCGTTGCATTGCTATATTTTTATTTGTTGATCTTGAGTACAGATATGGTTAAAGGAAAAGAGAAAGAAAAGGTTGAAGGTGATGGCTCCGCTTGTGAGAGGACCATCACTTGGGATGATGATCAAACCAAGTTTATGTTTGGTTGGTTCATTGAGTTCATAAAGGATCAACATGCTGGTTTCAAGCTTAAAAAACAGCACCACTTCAAGTGTGCAGAAGCATTGAATAGACAATTCAATATGGGGGTAAGTGCTACCCAAGTTGAGAGACATCTGAGACACTACAAGAAAAATTGGAAGTTTGTTGCATCAGCCTTAGCTAAGAGTGGTAACACTTTTGATGCAACAAGGTCTATGGTAATTATCTCTGAATCAGACAAGGCAAAACTACAGGTGCTCTCTATTTTTCAATGTATTTTTGTTAATATTTTACTGTTTTAATGTAATTTAGACAACTAAGTAATATGTTACTTTGTGCAGGTTAGAGTAAGAAGGCTCCTTTCTAAGCCTATCAAATTCTACAATGAAATGCAAGAATTGTTCCGTAACAGCAATGCAGACGGTTCTCTTGCTATGGATGCCGCTAATTGCATGAATGACACACAAGATGATGAAGACAATGACTTGAATGATGACATATGCAATGACTTTTCAAATTATGCTCAACCTCAAGATGATCTAGGTGATGATTCTGACACTTTGCCTTCTCCTACAAATGAGCAAACTAGCTTTTTATCCCAAACTGGCGATGGTAGTTCATCTAGCTCTGGAATGAAGCGTCCTAGAGCTGAGGGTAAACCAGCCAAGAGAGATGTGAGACCGAAAAGTCGGTTGTCAAAAATAGGGGATACAATTGCAACTACTTTGGTGACCCTTCAACAAGAACTCAAGAAGCCGGCACCGGCTCTACCACATATGCCTAATTCTGATGCTATCTTGTGGCAACGGATTGAAAATATGACATTAACTACCGATCAAAAGCTGATGGTGGGAACTTTTCTAGCACATAAGGATCAAAAGGGTATGCGTGGTTTTCTATCCGGTTCAGCTGAGATGACATTTCAATCATGGGTATTCAAATTTCTCAGTGATTCGGGGCTGTAATTCCCTATGTGCTTGACTGCTATTTTGTTTAAGTGCCAGGTGATATATGTTTCAGTTCATACATTATTACTTTCATTGTTTGCACTTTGCTAAAATGAGCTGTTTTGCATTTGTAGACTCATTCAAGAATTAACTGAAGGTGGATGGTGTCAATGACGGCACTTCTTTTGATTTTCTTTTAGGCTGATATATGACAGCTAATGAAGATATATGGTGATGCTCACATATAGTTTCTGTAGCACTAAAATGATGGTAGTATGGTGCTGCTCATGTTTCTGTAGAACTAAGAAGATGATAGTATGGTGGTGCTCACGTACTTTTGCTAATGGTACGATCTTTCGTGGACAGTGCTACATTAGTATTGCTCTAGAAAATTGGCATGATTGTTTATGAAAAAAAGATCACTGCATGATGTAATGGATTGTACGAAGTTCAGATTACTGCATTTTATAAGCTATACGTGTAGTTAAGCATAGCTGCTGTTCTGATCATTGGTTCCTCCATGAGTCAGATAATTGTTAACTGTTTTCTTCTTACAGTTTAAATGTTGTCCATTGTA
Source organism: Panicum hallii (assembly GCF_002211085.1). Lineage (NCBI taxonomy): Eukaryota > Viridiplantae > Streptophyta > Magnoliopsida > Poales > Poaceae > Panicum > Panicum hallii. The sequence continues at coordinate 2,684,211 of NC_038042.1, forward strand.
GCTATGACACAGCCCTTTTTTTTATCATTGATGTCAATTTTCAGAAGATCACGGTTAAGTGGCTTTTAGGTGTGGTAGCAAAACAAACAGTTACCACACATTGGTGGCAGCCATCCAAACTGCTACCACATTTTTTTTCTAAATGCCTAACTTTAGATGTGGTTATGAACCAAACACGTACCTTTAGACGTGCTACAGCTTAGACAATAGGCTAACCTTAGTCTAGTCGAGTGAGGCGTCGAACCAAACAGTGCGAAAAGGTGCTCGTTGGCGCCGACCCCGACCCCGCATTTGAGCTGCCCGCCCGCCAAAGCGGACGACCGTCGTGCCCGCGTGGCTGCGGCGCCACTCCCAGTCCCCGGCACCGGCGAGACGGTTCGCGGTTCGTACCCGCGCGGCGCGGCGGCGGTTCTAGCGCACCCCTAGTACGCGTCCGCGCGAGTGCTCTGTTCCTGGCTTCCCACCGTACAGCGTTAAAATAAGTCAAATCCGTATTCCCCTGGTCAAAAAACGAGTAATTTTATCCCCTCCGTTGGATCACCTTTGGACGCTGGATAAGCCCGCCAGTCACGCCGTGTCACTAAATCCATCTCCGAACGAGAGGGACTTCAGATTTCCTAAGAATCTGAATATGTGCTTATTTGTTGTTTCCTTTTGTTACCCTTTTCTTTTGATTCGTTGGTTTGGAGTTCTTGTTCTTACTGGATGTTGCACAATAAGGAAGAAAGAAGAACTAAGCTTGGTTAGTGTGTCAACACGCGCGCTCTCCTCACGGGAAAGATTTCTCTCGGCTCTGATCTCATTTTTTTCCCTTCCTCCAAAAGTGCATGCGTTGCTGCTTTTCCTATGGAAAGTTTCTCACCATTTCCTCCGTTCCAAACGCTTCCGTAGCTTTCCTTTCCTCCGGAACGAAAAGCTCCCATCTTTCTGTGTTTTTCCTCCTTTCCAAACAGAGCCTTAGAACTTCCAACCAACGATTTGGTGAGCTTTGTTAGATAACTAGGCAATTTTCGGTATATTTTAATTCTAAATATTAATATCAATTTCATGATATAGATGAGTGATAATGTGTGTACAATATATGTGCTAGTGTTCATGTTATTCTCACTAATAAGCATGAACAAAGAATTAAACCAGAGTAGGTTTAGTAAGTACCCCAAGGCGGGACCAGTGCCGAAGGCACCGGTTGCGCCGTTACCAGCTGGAATAGACATGCTATTCGACTGGCCTTACTCGAAGTAGCCGAACTATGTCGATGCAGGAAGATGTTCGCAGTGCAGTCCCACAAACGGTCACGCCGGGAAGTAGTCGTTCGCACGAGCGGTTACGCCGGGAAGTAGACGAAGTAGTCGTTCAGGGAGCGAGCAGTCGCGTCAAGACGCTCCCCAAAAACCTAATTGCCCGCGTCCCGTGCAGGACCTTCAGCGAGCAGAGGTTCCGGAGGCCCTGCTCTCGCTAGACCTGTGCGCGCAGTGCTAGCGGTGGGGAAGGCAGAAAGCAGCTGAGGGAGAAGGGAGAGGTCTCCTGAAGAGGAGTACCTGGATGAGTGCTTGAGATGAGTGAGGATGGGAGGAGAGGGTGCTGGCTTATATAGGCACGAGATGCCTCAGGTTCAACGAACCTGGACGTCATGAATGGTTTTGATGAGCGGCAGTTAATGTGCCTCAGGTTCAACGAACCTGGACGTCATAAAGAGCCTTCAATGTCTGGTCATTAGAATCGACAACGTCACGTCCGGCCGCGCACCGCACCGCCCGGCCGGCCTCGCCTCGCCTCGCCACGGCCACGGCCCGGCGAGGCGAGCGAGCGCGCGCGCGCGTGGTTCACCGTCCTCCTCTTACCGGCTTCTCAAGTGGTGTACACGAAGTCCACCTTTTAAGTCGGTTGAGATCCTCCTCAATTCCCGGTACGGAATTAAGCATTGATTCCCTAGCATTAATAGTGGGCTTTAAATTCTTTTAATGCAATGGAATGAATGGGCCAAGCCCATTACTCCAACAAGCTTTTGAGTTTTGAGCCAGGTATCAGCTTTTAAGAGGGCTTTGAGCCAACAAATTGGGCAGCCCAATTTTTCAACACGATAATAATCAAGAAACCGACCCAAATCTTACTATTCCATTCCTATACGGTCGAACTGGAGCCCAACCCCATCAATGCAAAGGATGACCATTCCTCACAAAAAAAGAAAAGAAAAGAAAGACAGACGGGCTCAGCACAAGGAGGCGATGCGCGGCGATGCGGCGCGGCGGCCGGCTGTGGCAGGCATTTGGAGTACGACGGAGGACGGAGGATGGGGCAGCAGGTCCAGCACTAGGCGCTTCCTAGGTACACCGTAGATTAGGGACGCGGAACCAGCGAGCCTCTAGTTGCTCAAACTTTCGGTGAGATGCTCTCTTGTAAGATCTTTCGAATTATTTTATCTCCTTATGACCCTAAAACATCATATTCCCTACGAATTTTTGTGCGAAAAATGATGATTTTGTTTGTCTAGGATTTTCGCTCCCTGTATTGTATTTCTGTACGCTTAAGTGCGTTATTTGATCCGCAATGCAACATAATGAAAAGATTAGAGTAGCACATGATCATCACAGATTTATACAACTTTAGCATAAAATTTATAAGTTTCACTTGGTAGTGACCATTTAGACTGCTTCATTCTAATCCTCTCACACATTTAGTGCATAATTTTACATCTCCACCGAAGGGAACATTCTTCAGTGTTTATCCATGAATCACTTCAGGTTACATTTTTCTAGACCTGAATCTGATCTAAATATGATGGATTGTGAGTCGCTGCTGAACCTGAATAGCTAAAATCATAATAAACCAATATAAGTAGGACTAGCAAAAAGCTTTTGATAACACTATCTGATCATAGAGCACCCCTACAATAAAGAATGCTCCAAAGGCAGTCACAAAGGTGACTTTCCCGTCGGTTTGCTTTGTCACATCTGTTGAGAACATTGTTTCTTTTGAACCACAGTGGTGAGCAATCATAGGACCACACAACTTTGGGTTTCCATCAAAGCTAGAATTTGGAAACGTGCTGAGCTGGCCGTTGATTGGAATAGGTCTTTCTAGGTCGTTATTGGAAATATTGAATTTAGAAAGGAAATGCAGAGTGTTTAAGCCAATCGGGATTGTACCTGTTAGATGGTTGCCAGACAAGTCCAGCGCCTCAAGGTTTGAGAGGTTACAAATCGATTGTGGGATCTCTCCAGTTAATTTGTTGGAGCGCAAATCCATTGAAACTAGTGCTTTCAGCTGACCAATCTCTTCAGAGATGACACCTGTGAGGTTATTTCTGCCTAGGTGCAGCATTGTGGAGAAAGAAATGGCCATGCGGTATTGACGTGATCGAGTGTAAATAGGCAGCTCAAAGGCCTTTGGGGCAACCTTGCCTTTTTCTAGCATTGGCATGCTCATTAAGGCTGTTGGAAGTTCCCCTGTAAGGCTGTTGTTAATTGTTATACATGTTTATATGGAAGAGGAAATTTAGGCTGTTGATCCAGTCTGGTATTGATCCGGTTAGTTCATTGTTGTACAATAGTAGCATCTCCAAATTTGTGGGCTTCGATAACCAAAGAGGTATTTTCCCAGATAATGAACAATCATTTAAGAAAAGAACCCGAAGATTCCTAAAACCATCAATTGCATCATCCTTTGGCATCGCCTCATTCTTGAAGTTCTTCCCTATTAGCAAGGTGGTCAGGTTCCTGCAGCTGCTAAGGGTCTGAAGTGCACTTGTGATATTTGTAAGGGAATTGTTAACAAGCGATAAGAATGCTAGGGACTTCAAATTGCCTATTCTTTCTGACAACGGGCCTTGGAACTTATTTGAAGATAGCCGCAATGCAGTTAGATTGGTGCATGAGTAGATGCTTTCTGGAATTGTGCCACTGAAGTTGTTTAGCATAAGATCTATGGTTTTAAGATTGGGTAAGTTGGAGAAATTAACCTTTGTGAGTCCACTGAAATTGTTGCTGCTGAAGTCAATGGTTATGAGACTCGTACAGTTGCTCAAAGTTGATGGAAGCTCCCCGTGTTAGTTTGATCTCAAACCCCGGATCGGTCCAACGACCGATCCGGAGTCCGTTACGCGCCCCGATCGGGGGCGCACAGCCAACCCAATGGCGTGTGGGCCCCCGTCGCGCAGCGCCAAAATAAATAGGAGGTGGGGGCCGGGGCACGCGAGACGAGGTTCGCCGCCGTGCCCACAGCCCACCTGAAAACCCTAGCTCGACCCGATCTTAGAGCGGCGCTGAAGCGACGGGAAGCGCCGCCGTCGCCTCTACACCGAGCTCTGCCGCCGCCTCTGCCCCACACGCCCTCGACTCCGGCTCGGCTTCCTCGACACCATGGCAAGCAATGGAGAAGCTGGGTCTTCAACCGGTGGTACGGCCTCTCCAATCCTTCTCTCTTTTCTCTCTGTTACTCTCTAGATCACCCGCAAATGCTATCTTGTTCAGCTAATTACTGAGTTAATTATTGCTTAGTCGATCACTAAGACTTTTCAATGGTATCAGTTAGCCTAACTAAGCGTAGTTAGCCTCGGGTAAGAAATCCACAGCAATTAGAAGGAGGGGATTTGCATTAATCCGAGAGAAATTGCAAGGCAAGACAAAAGAGATCGAATCAACCCTTCAGGGTGAAAGAACACACGCACCCCGAGCCAACCCGTGCACCAACCCGTGCACTAACCCGAACCCTAACCCTAACCCTAACCCTAACCCTAACCCTAACCGGCCAACACAGGAGGACACTTACCTCAACATCGGGAGCTCCTTGCTCCACGGGATAGCGCCGCCGCGACCCAGGTACTCCGGCGCACCATCATCGTCGATGGGCGCGGCGAGCGTGCCATCGCTCGGGGATTCCCACCGCGCCTCGCGCGCGGGCTAGCTCACCACCGCGAGCCCACTCGACGGCGGCGCACTCACGCACAGGCGAGCGCGCTCGCCGGCGAGGAGGCCCGTGGCGGCGCCGTCACCTTTGGTCGCCGTCACGCGGAGAAAGAGGAAAGGCCGGGGAGGAGCGGGCGAGGGAGAAAGACAGAATGGCTAGGGTTTCGGGGGAGAGGCGCCGCGCGGGGGTTTTGTTCGGGCCGCAACGCCCGGACAGCCGCCCGATGCGATCCGACGGCCAGCGGTCGATCGCAGGCGCGCGGGCCGCTTATGGCCCAGGCGGGGAGCGACTTTCCCGGCCCAGGCCCAGGTTGCGGCCTGGTGCGCGGGTCAGCCCTCCCACGCGCGCGATTGCGCGTTGGGCCGGGCCGTTTTGGGCCGTTCTGGGCCGGTTTTTGAGCCAGAAAACAGTGAATCTTGTCAAGTATTTTTCAGAAATTCTCTTTTGGACATTTCATGTATGTTTTCTTCTCTATTTTATTTTGCACCAACATGACAAATTCTATAGAGAGATCATGACTAAGAAAGTTTCTGAAAGTAAGTATAATTTTAAAGTTTCCGCTGCAAATTTAATTAAGTTATATCCTTTAATTATTTTAGATCCAACGAGATATTATAATTAAAGGAGTCAGTTTTCAGTTTTTTTTTCTTCCGTTATAATATTGTTATTTTCTGACCAACGTTGATAATAGCAGTATTATAATTTTTTAATTAAGTTTCCATGCATTTACCCTAATTCTGCCCAACGGTGTTTTAGAATTAATGCAGCTAGTTAATTGTATATCTTAAATATTGACCAACGTTAAATTGAGATATGCAATTATTGTTTTATAAAAGCAGTTCTCACCCTTCTTGATTTAAATTTCAGGATCTAATGTAATGACTTTTATTAATGCTATACCGCCGTTGGATGGTTCCAACTACGGGATATGGGCACAGAAGCTAGAAGTGGCTCTCGCACTGTCAGATATTGATTTCGCCATCACCTCACCGTTTCCCGTTTGTCCCGAGGAACTGGTGAGGGATCCGGAAGAGACCTCTGCCGCTTGGCAAGCTCGTCAGAGAGAACATGCAAATGTTCAAATGAAGTTTGATCTTGAGAAACCAAAATAGATCTCTTCCAACAGGAAGTGCTTGATGGTCATCAAGAGTTCCATTATAGACAGTATCAGGGGAGCAATCCCAGAATGCGCCACTGCAGTTGAGTACTTAAAGAAAGTTGAGAGTCAATTTGTTGGCTCTTCAAAAGCGTATGCACAAACTCTGATTCAGAGGTTAGTAAATGATAAGTACACTGGCGGTGGTGTGAGAGAGCACATACTGAAAATGAGCAATATGGTATCTAAGCTCAAACCTATGGACATGGAGCTTCCTCATGCTTTTGTTGTCCATTTGGTTATGGCTTCTCTGCCGACGTTGAAGCAGTTTGTTAACTCACGTTAGAATTAGAGAATGGCTTTAAACTCCAGTTACATAATGTTCTTTATGTACCCTCTTTGTCTAGAAATTTAATTTCAGTATCATGTTTGGCAGATGATGGTTATAAGTGCCATTTTAGCAAAGAACAATGTGAGATTTTATTTGAAAGTCAGTGTGTTGGTCTTGCCATCCGACAAGACAAACTTTATATGTTGCCTATGCATGAGACTGTAAATTCTGTTAGCAATACTACGAGTATTGAACGTACGTCTAACGACGCAAGTCATAAGCGCAAACGATGCGACAATGAAAATTCAGCGAAATTATGGCACTGTCGTTTAGGCCATATTTCGAGGGGGAGAATTGAGAGATTAATTAAAGAAAATATTCTCCATCCGTTAGATTTTTCAAATGAAGAATATTGCATCGATTGCGTTAAAGGAAAGTACGTTAAGAAAATAAAGAAAGAAGCTAAACGCAGTTCAGGGGTTTTGGAGATAGTGCACACAGATATCTGTGGACCATTTCCCATAAAGTCTGTAGATGGTTATGATTCGTTCATAACGTTTACGGATGATTATTCGCGTTATGGATACATTTATCCAATTAAAGAAAGATCAGAAGCGTTAGATAAATTTAAGATTTTTAAGGCTGAAGTAGAAAATCAGCAAAATCGTAAAATAAAAATAGTAAGATCTGACCGTGGAGGTGAGTACTACGGTCGTCACACCCCGTACGGCCAAATTCCTGGACCTTTTGCAAGGTTTCTACAGGAAAATGGAATAGTAGCTCAGTATTCTACACCGGGTGAGCCTCAGCAAAATGGAGTCGCTGAAAGACGTAACCGTACCCTAATGGATATGGTGAGAAGTATGCTAAGCTACTCCACGTTACCGATTAATTTGTGGATGGAGGCGTTAAAAACCGCTATTCATATTCTTAATCGCGTACCGAGTAAGTCGGTGCCTAAAACACCGTACGAGTTATGGACAGGGAGAAAACCTACACTAAACTATTTACATGTGTGGGGCTGTCCAGCTGAGGCGAAAGTATTTAATCCAAATATCGGAAAGTTAGACCCTAAGACAGTAAGTTGCCATTTTATTGGCTATCCAGAAAAGTCGAAGGGTTATCGTTTCTACTGTCCTAACGGATATACAAAGTTCGTAGAAACAAGACACGCTGTCTTTTTGGAGGATCAGATGATGAGGGGGAGCACGGTAGCTCGAAAGATTGATCTTGAGGAGAAGCGGGTTTTCGTACCTACTCCGATGATCCAAGATCCATTTTTCATGCTGCCTGTTGCTGCTTCACCTACGGTGTCAGCACCTGTTGCTAGTTTTTCACCAGTTGCTGCGTCACCTACGGTGCCAGCACCTGCTGTTAGGTCTCCAGCTGCGGCGATGAGTCAGAACCAGGAACCTGTCCTTCAGGATCCGACAGAACCGATAGCCGCACATCAGGGGGAGCAACAGCAACCCCAAGTGGAAGAAGTGCCGATAGCTGAGGCACCGAGAAGATCTCAAAGAACAAGAAAGCCCGCTATTTCGAGTGATTATCAAATCTATAATAGCGAGGAAATTCAGATGGAGGGTGACCCCACTTCGTTTGAAGAAGCCATGAGAAGCGTTCATTCGTCTGAGTGGTTGGAAGCCATGAAAGACGAAATAAAATCGATGAGCACCAACGATGTTTGGGATCTAGAAGAAATTCCTAAAGGAGGCAAAACAATAGGCTGTAAATGGGTCTACAAGACAAAATGTGACTCCAAAGGGAATATAGAAAGATATAAAGCGTGACTCGTGGCGAAAGGTTTCACGCAAAGAGAAGGGATAGACTATAATGAAACATTTTCTCCTGTTTCATGCAAGGATTCCTTCAGGATTATAATGGCGTTAGTGGCACATTATAATTTAGAATTACATCAGATGGATGTAAAGACGGCGTTCCTCAACGGGGATCTTTATGAGAACGTTTATATGGCACAGCCGAAAGGTTTTGTCGTGGAAGGAAAAGAAAAGATGGGATGTCGTCTAAAGAAATCCATTTATGGATTAAAGCAAGCCTCCAGACAGTGGTATTTGAAATTCGATGAAACCGTAAGAAAGTTTGGTTTCAAAGAAAATGAGGAGGACAACTGCATTTATGCAAAATTTAAGAATGAAAAATTCGTTTTCCTTATTTTATATGTGGATGATATTCTGCTTGCTAGCAGCGATATTGATCTGCTGTTAGAGACAAAGAAATTCTTGTCCTCAAAGTTTGATATGAAAGATTTAGCGGAAGCCTCATTCGTTTTAGGAATTGAGATTCACCGAGACAGAAACAAGGGGATTTTAGGATTATCGCAGAAAGCATATCTAGAAAAGGTACTAAAGAAGTACGGTATGCATTCGAGTAAGCCAACACCTGCTCCTATAGTCAAGGGCGACAGTTATGGGAAATTTCAGTGTCCCAGAAATCAGTACGAAATCGATCAGATGAAAGCGGTACCATATGCTTCAGCTGTCGGAAGCCTACAGTATGCTCAAGTATGTACGCGCCCTGACTTAGCTTTTGTCACCGGGATACTTGGCAGATTCCAGAGTAATCCAGGGATAGAACACTGGAAAATGGTTAAGAAAGCTTTGCGTTATGTGCAAGGAACGAAAGACCTCATGCTAACATACAGGAGAACTGAATCTCTAGTGATAGAGGGTTATTCAGACTCAGACTTTGTGGGAGATAAGGATGACAGAAAATCCACGTCAGGCTATGTGTTTACTCTCGCAGGTGGAGCTATATCGTGGAAAAGCTCCAAACAGACAGGTGTATGCAGAATTTATAGCTTGTTACGAGGCATCGGGGCAGGTTAAATGGCTAAAGAAATTTATACCCGGATTAAGAGTGGTTGACAGCATAGAAAAACCACTAAAGATGTACTGCGACAATGAGCTTGCAGTGTTTTACGCTCACAACAACAAGTCGAGTGGAGCTGCCAAACACATCGACATAAAGTTTTATGTTGTTAAAGAGCAAATCCAGGATCATACAATCAGTCTTCAGTATTTGAGCACAAAGAAAATGTTAGCGGATCCGCTCACAAAAGGCTTACCGCCCAATGTGTTCAGAGAACACTTAGCCGGCATAGGTTTACGGGAAAGCCTATGATTCCTGGACAGTAAGGGCCCAAAATTATGGTTCTGTTTCAAACAGAAAAGTGTGTTGTGGCTGTTAATCCAGCGGTAATAACTGTTGAGACGAGGCATGCTCGATGCACTGACCTGAATGAAATCGGACGTAAGAAGTGAGTAAATAAGTTGAGATCAAAGAGGAGAATGTTAGTTTGATCTCAAACCCCGGATCGGTCCAACGACCGATCCGGAGTCCGTTACGCGCCCCGATCGGGGGCGCACAGCCAACCCAATGGCGTGTGGGCCCCCGTCGCGCAGCGCCAAAATAAATAGGAGGTGGGGGCCGGGGCACGCGAGACGAGGTTCGCCGCCGTGCCCACAGCCCACCTGAAAACCCTAGCTCGACCCGATCTTAGAGCGGCGCTGAAGCGACGGGAAGCGCCGCCGTCGCCTCTACATCGAGCTCTGCCGCCGCCTCTGCCCCACACGCCCTCGACTCCGGCTCGGCTTCCTCGACACCATGGCAAGCAATGGAGAAGCTGGGTCTTCAACCGGTGGTACGGCCTCTCCAATCCTTCTCTCTTTTCTCTCTGTTACTCTCTAGATCACCCGCAAATGCTATCTTGTTCAGCTAATTACCGAGTTAATTATTGCTTAGTCGATCACTAAGACTTTTCACCCCGGACATGCTGTTGTGGTCCAAATGGATCGTCACCAGTTTCTTAAGCTCACCTATTGCAGATGGGATATTGCCACTGAACATATTCCCTCCAAGATTAAGGGTCGCCAGATTCTTTAGCCTGCTAATGCCGCTGAGTGTTCGTTCTAACTGATTATCATGAAGAGAGAGGTGCTCCATCGAGGTAATACTGAAGAGCTCATCTGGAAGAGTCCCACTGATGTTGTGCCCAGCGTTAAGAGATGTCAGCATGGAGCAATTACCGAGCTCTTGAGGGATTCTTCCACTAAATTGGTTGTAACTGAGTTCAAGAACAGCAAAGGATGGTGCACTGACACAAAACACAGTTGGTATCTGCCCGATAAAGCTATTATTGCTGGCGTTGAAAGCGATCAAACTCTTCATCGCCTTCCATGTGGGAGATGGAAAATGTCCTGTAAAAAAGTTGCTCGATATGTTCAGTACCTGCAAAGGCCGAAGGGTTGACTTTCTAGCTCTTGTAAATCTCCATTGAGTAGGTTGAAGCTAACATCAAGGATAACAATGCTCTTGGAAGACAATAATTCCATCGGCAGGTCACCATACAAGGAATTGTGGGACAGATTGAGGCACGCCAGGCCAGTGAGGTTGCCCAGGGACGCTGAGATGTGCCCCTGAAGGCTTTCAGAAGCTAGAAAGACATCAGTGACTGCTCTACTATCTGAACTGCAGGTGATCCCTTCCCATCTGCAGCAATCCGTGCTATTCTCCCATGAATTGGTGAGGCCACCGTCCTGGGAGAGCTCAGCGGCGAACTGAAGCAAGGAGCTCCTCTCCTTCTCAGTGCAAGAGGTGGCAAGAGATGCCAAGGAGAGAAGCATCACAAGGGCAGGATGAACCAGTGACATGGCTAACTTAGCTTGCTGGTGGAACTGTTGCAGGCCCAATGCTGTGTGTATTTGCAGGTGTTTCTTTTTTTTATCGAAACATCATTCTTTTTTTATCCACATCATTGCTTGCGTGTATTCAGGGGCATGCCGCCATGTTGGTGTTGACCCAAAACAAAGTGACGGACTACGTTAATTAGCTGGCCTCATAAAGAGGGAAGCAAACCTGATCTGGATGACCACATGAGCAGTACAGATATACAGACTACAAAGTTGCTTTCAGCTTTACTACACGGCACGGCCGGCAGCCGCCGTTCCAAGCACGGCAGGGTGGAACTCACTATCTAGGGCAAACTCTTTCCCCCTCAACACGCAGGAGCTCACGGATCGCCATCAGCTCTCCGCAGACCGCAGCTGGGCAACACCAAGCTTTGTGTTCGATCTAGTCTACAGGGACAAACCTGGAGCTGGGTGTTAATTGAAACTTTTGTTTCTGATGTAAAAAAAAAAAGTCTCTCCCAGGGCGCCCACCACAAGGCCGGGTCGCAGGAAAACTTGTACAGCACAGACCCCGGCCCAGCCCACCAAATCAAATAATGCCAGCCCAAAACTACCCCTTCGCCCCGGAACATCCCATAGCTCGGCCCAGCTTGCGAAACTGCGGCACCTGTGCCCATGCGGTCCGGCGAGACCCTGTGCGCCGGCGGAGGGCGGGCGGCGGCGGCGGCGGCGCTCGCTCCGGCGTGTGGTGGAGTGGCGGTGGCGGGAGGCAAGGGGATCTTACATTTTTAACCCGGGTGGCACATCGGTGGCCTGCCACAAGGTTTGTGACAACTGACAACTGACAGCCGCGGGGCCCGGGGCTGCATCTTAGGCGTGCTTCTTGCCTAGAAATTACAACTGCACGAGCTCCTTTCTTGAAATTTTGCGTAGATCCCCGAATCGGCTTGACGTCTACGCTGCAATTTTGCGAGCCCTTGTGAAGATTCTGGAGTTAAACGGCGCAATCCAAGCGTTCGTTCCATCTCGTTTGGTTGCGCAGCATGATTTTACGAGCATGTTTTGATCCTGCGGAAGTGAGAACAACTGATGATCACAGCAAGGTTGTCGATGATGATAAAATTACAAAGCTTCCCCAGAAAATAAAAATAACAAAACTATAGCTTGTCTGTTTTCCAGCACAGTTCTGTCAATAGCTTGTCTTCAAGCCAAATAGCCAATGCACGCTACTGTAGCCCATTTCTGTTGACTTAGATTAGCTAAAAGTACCAGGATAATACAACCTGATCATACAGCACTCCTACTCCGAAGAAAACACCAAAGGCGATCGTGAAGATGACCTTGCTACCAGACAGTTTGTCATAGACAATGGACACAGTATCCACCTCTGCTGATTCGCAAGGACGGTTAAGAATTGGACCACACAGCTTGGGGTTCCCATCAAAGCTGGAATTTGTAAACGTACTAAGCTGGCCTGTAGTTGGAACTGGTCCTTCTAGGTAATTGAAAGAAACATTGAGTTCAGAAAGGAAGTGTAGATTGTTCAGTGAGGATGGGATTGTACCGGTTAGATGCTTGCTTGCTAAGTCGAGCACCTGCAAGTTAGTGAGGTTGCAGATAGACTGGGGGATATCTCCATGAAATTTATTGAAGCTCAAGTTTAATGAAAGGATTTCTTTCAAGAGACCGATCTCTGGAGGGATCACTCCAGTGAAGTAATTGTATCCTAGATTGAGAACTTTTGGATAAGCATTGGCCGTCCGGTACTGAAGTGATGTACCTAAAATCATTGGTAGCCCGAAGACTCTAGGATCCCGATGTGCTGCAGTCTTCTCTGATTTTAGCATAGGCATATCTGTTATGGCTCTAGGAATTTCCCCAGTCAGATTGTTATTTGATATATCAACACAGAACAGGAAGGTTAGGCTGCTTATCCAGTCAGGTATTGTTCCAGTTAGTCGATTGTCCTGTAAAAATAACATCTCCAAATTTCTGAGCTTTGATGACCAATGAGGTATTTCCCCCAACATTAAGCATCCACTTATTGAAAGAACCTGAAGATTCTCAAAACCATCAATGGCGTCATCATCCGGCATGGTCTCATGCATGAAACTTCTTCCAGTAAGAAGAACGGTGAGATTCTTGGAGCTCTTTACTATCTGAAGTGTATTTGTGATGTTTGTAAAATTGTTCATAGCAAGTGATAGAAAGGTGAGGGACTTCAGGTTACCCATTTTCGGTGAAAGTTGCCCACTTAAATTGTTGCCAGATAGCCTTAATGCAGTCAAATATCTGCAAGAGTATATGCTTTCCGGAACTGTGCCAACGAAGTTGTTGTACAGAAGGTCTAAAGTTTTTAGATTGTGCAGGGTGGAGAAGTTGACCTTGGCAACCTCTCCAATGAAGTTGTTGTTCCTGAGGTTGATGGTTATCAGATTTGTGCAGCTACCTAGTGATGATGGCAGCTCCCCTGACATGCTATTGTGGTCCAAATGAAGCTCCTCCAATCTCTTTAGCTGCCCTATAGAATCAGGGATGCTGCCAATCAGATTGTTCCGTCCCAGATCAAGGGTTGCCAGATTTCTGAGGTTGATTATACGTGAACCATCAAGTACACCATTCAAATTATTGTCAGGAAAAGACAGGTGCTCCAACGAGGTGGCACTGAACAGTTCATCTGGGAGTGAGCCACTGAGATTGTTATGGCCAGCCTTGAGAACTCTGAGCATGGAGCAATTACGAAGCCCTTGGGAAACTGCGCTACTGAACCGGTTGTAGCTGAGTTCAAGCACAGCGAAGGATGGAGATATGCTACAGAAATGTGTTGGCATCTTCCCAGTAAAGCTGTTGTTGCTGGCATTTAGTGTGGCTAGATTCACCATCCCCCTCCATGTTGTGGATGTAAACTGCCCTGTAAACAAATTGCTTGAGATGTTAAGTACCTGTAGAGGTCGGTGAGGTGCTAGACGTGCCAAATCTTCCATGTCTCCATTGAGTTGGTTGAAGCTGACGTCCAGGACAAGAATGCTGTTGGAGGACAGCAATTCCAGCGGCAGGCCTCCAGACAGCATGTTGTTGGACAGGTTCAGACGCAGCAGGCCGGTGAGGTTGCCAAGGGACGGTGAGATGTGCCCCTGAAGGCTCCTGGAAGCGAGGAAGACATCGGTGATCGTCCCATCTGAATTGCAGGCGATCCCTTCCCACTTGCAGCAATCTGAGGCATTCCCCCACGAAGTGCTTAGGCCACCGTCTTGGGAAAGTTCAGAGACGAACTGGAGCAAGGAGCTCCTCTCCTGCTCGGTGCATGAGGCGTCAAGAGAGACCAAGGAGACAAGAATCACAAGGGTAGTGCCGAGTAGTGGCATGTCTAATCTGTTGGTGGTGGTGTTGGTAGAAGGATGAGGTATGAGCTTCATGATCCTCTCGTAATACTAGGGGCAGTTTTGATTGAGAGGTTAGCCTAAAGTGTGCGTTCAGAGATGTCTCCCTTGAAGTAGTCAAAGTAGTTAAAAGTGAAATCCACGCTAGCTTTTGAGTAATGCCAATCTGTCCATTTCAAAAAAAAAAGCCAATCAGTCCACAGTCTCTGTTGAAATTTTGACTGGCATAGGATGTGTTGACTGACATTACATGGTAGACCTGTGACCTGCCCATTGTCTCTATTCAAGAACAAGAGTAACCAAAGCGTATGTTTGCACTGCATTACGGTATTACAACTACTTGTGCAAAAAGAACTGTATGGATATGCCATTTAATTGAACCACTGTCCATGTATCTGATAAGAAAGTTCACTGTTAGAATGCACTGCTTAAAAAAAGGTTCTCGAATGCATATGGTTTTTGAGAAATATTTGTGTGATTTATATGCAGGGTTGCTCTGCTCAATATAAGCTCACTTCAACAACTTTGGTGGAGGAAGCCAATCTTCTTGAAACGGTGATAACTTTTGTTTTAGGGGAAATGGCAATGACTTAGATTGCTGCTCTTTCACTGGCTATGCAGTCTGGAGGGTACTTGGATTTATAATGTTTTCCTCCCTTCCGCTGGTCACAGCTACGTATTAATGTATTATTCATGTGGCCGTCAAGTTCCAGAGGCTTTTTACTTGGTTTAAAAGGATTAGCTGATACAGGACTGTCGGCAGGCGGGAGGCCACTTGTGAATTGACTACATGAGGACCTGCGGTTGGGGTCTGTAATCCACTAATCCTGGAGTCCTGGACTAAGCATGACTTGCGTGTGCAAGTTTTTTCCTTTTCTTCAGAAAAAACCATAAAAGATGCGTTCTTTTCTTGCAGCGACTGACTATATTGGAAGGGCAAAGACTCGGAAATTTCGAGGTTGTCAAGTAGCAGATTGTAATTTAACTAAAGGCTTAGGAGTAAAAGAGTGTAATTTAGCATGTAACAAGACGGGAATGATAGACATCTATCACCCATCTTGAGGAAATGAGGAGTGTTGGCTGTATATGTAAATTAAAGGCCCATGAGCCATGTATGTATATATGTATGAATTCTTAGCAGATAATGAAGAGCAGGTTCCAGAGTTTTCCCAAAAATTCAACAGAAGGAATCAGCAAAGCGGCACTATTGCCATGGAGATGGAGGTCTCATCAGGTCACCATCTTATTTCTGATGAGCTACGACGGTTAAACTACTGCCTGTTTCTGCTCCCTCTAAATTCAGGACCGTTGAATTTTCCTCGTTTGAACTTTGAGCCAGGACGTGCACCATCACCAGGATGAAATTTGAGCTCTCAGTCTCAGTGGTGATATCCCATGATCTTTAGCATCTGCTGTATTTGCAGTCCCTAAACTCATAACTGACCTGCCCGATCACAAAAGGAGGCATCTGAAACTGGAGAAGAGGCACGAACATTTCACGATTAGAAAAGCCATTTGCCGTCATCAGTAAAGCCAACATTTTTCTGAACTTGACAGATCAATCGTGTAACATTCTCTGACAAATCTGTCAGGCCAAAGCATACACCGCTGGGTGCTGACGGGCTCGTTCAACCAACTGAAAGAACAAGTGAGCTCCTGCCAATTAATCAGCCACCAGGCATGGGAGACAGCAGGTCCCCGTGTCCGGCCGCGCGGCAACCGCCGGCGTACGGTGGCGGCCTGTGGAAGGCAGATGGTGCGGAAATTTTGAGCAAGTGTGCAAGTCTCCAAGCCATCAACATCAGGGAGAACAATCCCAGTCTCCAGTTCACCAGTGCCATCAGCTTTCGATTGTGCAGCCGGGTCGTGGGAGCACCGGGTCTTGGCGGGAAAATGCAACCTCAGTAAAAAGGCCCGCCCAGACCATCTGATCAATAATGTCAGCCCAAAACTATTTCCTCCCGGCGGCCCGAAGCATCCACCAAAAAAGGCCGCCGGGTCGTCACATGGGTCGGCCCCGTTTAGCACAGACCCCGGCCCAGCCTACCAAATCAAATAATGCCAGCCCAAAACTACCTGTGCACATGCGGTCCGGCGAGACCCTGTGCGCCGGCGGGCGGGCGGCGGCGGCGGCGCTCGCTCCGGCGTGTGGTGGTGGTGGGAGGCTAGGGATCTTTACATCTTAAAACCGGATGGCACATCCCGTGGCCTGCGCTTTAGAGGTAACTTCTGCGCTACTGCTGCGAAGGTTTGTGGCAACTAACAACCGCGGGGCCGGGGCTGCATCTCACGCGTGCTCCTTGTCTAGAAACTACAGCTGCACGAGCTCCTTTCTTGAAATTTTGCCTAGATTCCCAAATTGGCTTGACATCTACGCTGCAATTTTAACCTAGGGGATAGAGTTTTTGTGATTACGGGTAAGATGCGAGTGCTCGCGAAACTGCGGCACCTGTATGATCTCTGTGATTGCCTTTGGTGCATCTTTAACCTAGGGGATGAAAACTGCACGGGCACGAGGCACACCACGTTGGGACGCGAGGCGGCGCTGCGGCGGCGGCGGCGGCGGCGGCGAGGGCCGCCGTTGTCAGCTGTGTTCACCCACTTTCCCCTCCGGGCCCGCATGAAGAGGCGGCCGGAGTGGAAACGGGAGCTCCGGGCCGGTGTCACCAAGTTGAGCGCATGGTGGGGTTCAGTGGCCTGCATACCCGGAGGTAAGAAACAACAAAGGGGAGAAAGATACAGCTCGCGAGCAATTCAAAGACAAGCCATAACACTAACCAAAAAGTTGACCACAGATCCTCCTCTCTCGCACGGGAATCTCGTTCTGTTAGCTTAATTGGCACAGCCACACAGTCTATCTTGCTAGAAGATGGGATGCGTCAAGATCACCACACCCCACTTGACGGAGAAGGCTTGCCAAAGGACAGGAGGAGTCGAGGTCGTGACCCCACACTTGACAGAGGAGGTTTGCTAGAGGGCAGTTACTAACGTGACGTGGATCTTTTAGTAGTGGTTAATGCTACCCCCGGTACGCAAAGATTTCATAGGTTTCGATCCATCTTAAAAATATCGGTATGAACTAGATCTGGTAATATAATCTTAAAAGTATTGGATTACTTTTAGGTGAACCAATAGCTTTTTTTTTCTACTAGTGATATATAAGCTGCAAGTGGAAAAGTAGGTGGAGTGTCTTGGAAAATCAGATCATTTGTTAGCGGTATTGGAAGTGCATACTTGCTTGACTATTACTTTTTATAAATATATTTTTATTTTTTTCGCATACATCTCTTGCGGCTCCCATACGCACGTGATACCTTGCAGTTCCGTTCCTGACTGATAGTGGAATTTGTGAAGGAAAGATGATAATCGGCCATTGACTGGAACCAAGCATATGTTTGGACTTGGGGGTGGCGATTGATAGCATCTGCGTGCATTGCCGACGGTCCGGCCTTAGCTGCCGCTACGACCGGCCACATGCTTGGTGAATGAATGTCGGAGACGTACAGAGAGGCCCAACATGAATTAGTTCAAATCTAGATAGTTAAACTTGCACATGCAAAACAACGAGCTGAGAAACCAAAAGTCAGAAAGCATGCATAGAAATTCGCGCAGATCACTAACTGGCTGCAAGATTTTTCTCGTCTGCCCGCCTCACCAATCCACGTGTCCCTGTCACGCGCGCGGGGAGAAAAATGAGTGGCGGAGACAGGCAGAGAGACCCAGGCCAACAAATGAGTTCCAGCTTCGCCCTCGCTCGTAAAAAAGCTAGGCATGCAGCATAATAAAAATACTGGACAACTGACTGCAAGCAGTCCCTCCCTGTCACGATCGAGCGTTCGGTTGGCTCCTGTTCCCAACATCAACCTCGCTGACTTGGCACCATTAAGTCTCAATGCATAATTAATTTATAGGACAGTTATCAAGACGGTGAACTTAGCAACTTATTGATGAAACTCCCTTTACATCCTACGAAACTCACTCTTCTCTCTATGATCCTGCCACGTCACCAAATTTGCTGATATGGCGTGACATTTAATACCTATGAAACTTCTCATGAAACCCCACTGAAACTGACCTAACAGACCGCATGCATTTAATTATATTTGTCATTAAGTAGTGACGATTAATCATGACCCATGTATTTGAAAATAACGCACGATTATATTATTGGAACATATATGTGCAGACAAAATACACCAGGTGTCCGTTAAGGATGGCAACGTTCGTTACAATTAATTATCGATGTCCAGAAAAATAGAGTTGCTTGGGAGTCACACATCCATGTGCAGGACTAAACTAGACATGACAATGACGTGCAGCAATGGATCGGATCTCAATCTGCTGGATGTCATCCTGTCAATAACTTTGAATTGAATCTGATAGATGAAATTCTATGCGGGAAGCAGTTCATAAAGTACAGGATTATTCCATTCTTGGTCGTTTAGGAAGGCTGGCGATACAGCGAGGTACGTTTAAAATAAGATTTCCAGGTTTCCAGGTGCCACACGAGGAGAGGAGAGAGAATTCATTCGCCGCAAGTTCGTCGTTCGTTGTTCTTCTCCCATGCATTTTAATTTCTTGTCTCGTTCACGTTACTTCGATCACGAGAACCACAATATATAATACAGAAAAGTATTCGTCTAGGATCGTTCATAGTTTTGAATGATTCTCTGGGTCCTTGCAATTGTAGTTTTCTTGGGGAGCAAAATATAATGGAACCGATCGAGAACATGGATCTATCCAGAGCTAGTAAAATTTCTATCTATTATAGATGAAACTCTTGATGGAGGTGAGAGACACATCTTATTAGGCTGCTAATCCGATCGAGTTGTGGATCGGAGGCGGCTAGCTGTCCGTGAGCGAACATCAGCTGATCGATGCCCCTATATATATAATAATAATAATAATAATAATAATCTCGTTAACTTTCAGTGTAGTATAGCAGTCAAAAGGTTCTAGACTGTAGTCCAGAACGCACGTCAAAAAACATGCCTGGAAGAATGCACAGCAGGCCGAAGATTCTTCACTACTGTCGCCGTTTTCTTTGAAGGAACACCAATAGACTGGCAATAATGGTACAAAGGAATGCGCTGATCTCTGTCCACTGCCTTGACAGAGATCAGCAGGTGCAGTGGCCAATTCAAGCAATCTCTCCTTCCATTTTCAACATGAACTAACGGCCATACTACATGTTACAGTAACGAAACGTTTCCAGCCACGCTGCAGTGTCGAATAGAGCCGAACAGTGCTTCCCCTCCCCTTCTCTCTCCACTGCACCTGTGCCCGGCTTGCTACAGTGTCAAATACTAGCTTGTGCACAGGCCGGATCCTGCTGGTCCGGTCCACCCCTAGTTCACGTTGCATGATTGATCTACAGAGAAATATCGCTCCGGTCCGACAAATCCGCTCAATATTTGACTGCATGCCTTAAACTAAAAGTTTCACCCCATTTTATATCCGGTGCCATCATCTATGTATCAACAGCCGGATTCAAGCACTCGTGTCTTTTATGTTTGCTATCATGGGCGACTGATTGCGCAACATGCAAGAGGTCATGTATACCTGATTTGTGGATCTATCTCATACCATCATTCATTGTGTAAAATAATGAAACATGTTTATATGTATGTACCCCTTGCTGTCTTCTCTGTTGCGGCAGACTGGCCTGAAGAATCCAAATTACAAGCAAGTCTATTGGCATGGATGGATGAAGTTGTTACAAAGGATTTTATGCAGTATAAGTTGTCCAGCACGCCCAGGTCCGACAACAAGCATCCAACAACTACAGAAGCAAGGCACCTGACACCACGTGGCATGCTCATCGTCTTCACTATCTATGAATGTGTTTTTATTTAGATAGGTCATCATGATGACATTATTACACAACTGAGAATCGATCGATCAATGCCACACAGGGACAGGCGTCGGCACGGCCTTTAGGGGCGTGACCATGTTAAGGGACGTGCCGAACCGGTCCCTGACATCCACATCGCACGGCCGCATCCCGTCGGGCAGGCTCCACTCAAACGCGTGCAGCACAGATGCAAGGATGAGCATCACCGACCTCGTCGCCACCGGCATCCCGGGGCACTGCCTCCTCCCCGCCCCGAACGGCACGAACGCACGCGCGTCCACGCCCCGGAAATCCAGACCCGTCCCCAGGAACCTCTCCGGCATGAACGCCTCCGGCTGCTCCCACGACGCCGGGTCGCGCATGATGGCCCACACGTTGACGATCACCTGGGTGCCCTTAGGCACCGGGAAGCCGCCGACCTCCGCGCCGCCGGCCATGGCCAGATGCGGCATCATGAGAGGAGCCGGCGGGTGCAGCCGCATGATCTCCATCACCACGGCGCGGAGGTAGGGTAGCTTGTCGATGTCGGACTCGTCAGGATGCTGCTCTTCCTTTGAGCCGAGCACCTGCTGCAACTCGCCGCGGACTTTTGACATGACAGCCGGATGCCGGAGTAGCTCGGCCAGCGTCCACTCCACCGTGAGCGAGGTCGTAGATGTCCCGGCCACAAAGAGATCCTGATCGATGAACAGAAGAAATGGTTAGTTCGGCTGATAATAAATTTATTTATGCAGGGAAATTGTTAGTTAGGACTACTTACCAAGAGAAATGACTTGATTGTCTGAAGGCTGAACTGATCCTCTGAGTGAAGCTGGAGCAACACATCTAAGAAATCCACTTTCTTTTCACCTCCTGCTGCGCTCTGACGGCGGCGGCTAATGACCCGGTCGAAGAAATCATAGAGCTTCTTAATGTACAGCGCGAAGTTGCGCCGGTGGCTCTGAAGGTCAAGCTTGGAGAGCACGGGGAAGAGGTCCGACAGGTTTGGCTTGGTGATCTCCTCGATCGCGTCGTTGAGCAGCGTCTCGAGCTCCTGCGCGTCGGCGGAGTTCAGATCGGCCACGTCCTCAGAGAAGAGCACGTTGGACATGAGGTTGAGCATCCCCGAGAGCATGACGACGCCGACGCTCACAACCTGGCCGGCGTGGCGGTCGCGGAGGCAGCCGACGAGCTCCCTCACCTTCCCCTCGCGCATGGCCCTCGTCGCGTCGAGGCCGCGTGCCGAGAACAGGTGGTTGTTGCACACGGCGCGAAGGCGCTTGAAGACCGGGCTGGTGGCCGGTAGCCACAGCATGGAGACCTCGTGGTGGCCGAGCCCGCGCGCGGCGTCGTTGACGGACCGGCCGGCCAGGATTTGGTCGTGCTTCTGCAGCACGTCACGGGCGCCCGCGGCGGAGGACACCACGATGGCGTTGCTCGTGCCGAGCTTCAAGGACATGACGGGGCCGTGGACGCCGGCGAGCCTGGCCAGGGCGTGGTGCAGCTCCGCGCCCCGGAGGTCGAAGATGTTGCCGAGCAGAGGTATCCCTGCCGGGCCGGGAGGCCGCCGCGCATTGCTGCTGCTCGTGGTTTTCCCGGAGGCGGTGAGGAATTTGTAGACAAGGCAAGAGCCGAGGGAAACCCAGAGGAGACATAGTATGGCTGAAGCATCCATTCTCGGAATCGGATGGTAGGCTAGGCTCTCAACCGGCGGAGTGTCAAAGTTGTACAGCCTCTCTTAAATAGAAGTTTGTCGTAAAAAAAAAGGAAAAGAAAAGTTGAAGCCCAAAACAATATAATTCCTGAACAGCGAACCCGTAAAATAGTGGTGGCTCCATCTCCCAACCGTGAAGCATTTACACTGGGACGAGTACCTCCTTCCTACCTCTCCTGAATCCTGTGACGCATCATCAGTTGACCAGTCTCAACAGTTTCGTTTCCCAATTGGTCATTGCATCAATTCGCCGGAACTGAAATCAATCAACGTGGTTGGTGGCTTTGGATTTAGTATGATCAGTCGTGCTTTACGACTAAGATGGCTCTGGTTCTTATGGCAGCAGCCAGGACACCTGCCGTGGGTGGGTTGGCATGGAGCTGCCGGTGGATACCACGGATGTTAGCTCTGTTCGCAGCTGCAAGTCGGAAGTCCAAGTTCACAATCGGCGCAAGGCTTCCTTGTGGGCATCAAGATGCCTTGTGATACAATTCATCCTGTTTGCTAGTACTCCGCACTAAATTTAGCATGGTTTATAAATGCGTAATTTTTCAGCAAGCAAAAGAAATGGTGAGATTAGAGTTACACAGTATCACAACAATACAGAAGAATTGGCACATATAGGCAGCTTGAGTTCAAATAGTCTAACACAGTATCACAACTACAGTCTAACATAGTTCAAATAGATCATAAAGCACCCCTACACAAAAGAATGCACCAAAGGCAATCACAAAGATGGCCTTTTCATCCTTTTCCTCCTTTTCGGCAGTTTGTTTTCACTACAGGAAAACAGCAAACTTCCGACAGCTAAAACAAACTTTCGACGGCCCCTTCGGAAGTTCCGACGGCCGCAGATAGAGCCGTCGGAAGTTAAGTAACTTCCGACGGCCAAAGACAGAGCCGTCGGAAGTTAAGTAACTTCCGACGGCCCGAGCGGGCCGCCGTTACCCCCCGGCCGGGCTCGCGTTTTCTCTATTCCGTTTCTTCTTTTCCCCATCTCCCGCTGCGCCGGCCCCAGCTCGCCCCGCCCACCACCGCCTCCGCCCCCGGGCCGCGCCGCCGCCCGTCCCCGCCGCCGCCCGGCCGCGCCGCCCGGCTGTTGTAGAGTGAAGAGGAGACGGACGAGGAGACAAGTAGCAAGGAGTCAGACGAGGCGGGCCGGGAGAATGACTTAGGTGGTTGGGATAGATGGTCTGAAGGATCTGCAGGTGGAGGGTCGGCAGGTCAAGGGTCTAAGAGTTGGAGGGTCAAGAGCTGGAGAGACTAGTGCTGGTGATGCGGGGACAGTAGCTGGTGATGAAGGGGCAGGAGCTGGAGAGGCTGGGGCTGGGGCTGGAGGGTCAGAAGCTGGAGGATCTGGAGGGCAGGGTCGGACATGTAGGCGGCGATCGAAGATTGGTTGGATTCAGCCGCCTAAACCTCCACGAGAAGAAGAAAAGTGCATGATCACACCGAATGGAGATGGGTTAGTATGTTTTTTCTATATTTTAGTACATAATCTTTATTCCGAATTGATTCTAATTATTTTATATACTTGTAGGTCTTGGTTTGAGCCTAATTTCCAAAGTGTTGGACATTTAAGACAGGTGAACAAAATTTTAGGTAACATATGCCGTATGCTTTGGCCTGGAATGGTAGAACTTCTATCTGGTGAACGGATCCCTGCTACATCTTGGAATCATTATAGATATGGTGTCAATGTAACGTTCGGCAATACCCAAAAGGCAATTTGGGCTGAGTTTTGGGTATGATTGCTCTTATGTGCTGATTTAATTTTCTACATACGATGGCTACTAATTGTGTAAACTTTTTGCAGAAATATTACAAGTTGCCTGAGAAGAGAGCTTATGATGATCATGCCAGACGTGTGTTCCACCATAACGCACACATTGTGGTTAGAGATATGATTTCTTATGCCAGAATTCAGGATGTTGCTTCTTATCTGGAACGGACTCAAGGGACAAGATTTGAGAAGAAACGGGATGCTGGAAAATATTACTTGACCGAGGAGCAATATCGCGAGGTAAACTGTTAATAGTGCAATTGGTATGATTCTGTTTGTTACCTTGAAACGAAATATTGTCGTGCAGGAAATGATTCCGTGGATGGCCACAGGTGAGGAGGCTTATCATGCCTT
This sequence comes from Panicum hallii, assembly GCF_002211085.1. Lineage (NCBI taxonomy): Eukaryota > Viridiplantae > Streptophyta > Magnoliopsida > Poales > Poaceae > Panicum > Panicum hallii. The sequence goes on from NC_038042.1 coordinate 2,708,256, forward strand.
ATGTCACTATTGGACCACAGATGAGTTCAAAAGCATTTCCCAGAGAAATAGAGAAAATCATGGAACTGAGTCCTATCACACCTACGGAGGTGATGGGCACTTTCGATTGGCCAAACGCATTGTAAGTGAACTCTTTGAAATGAATTCTATTAATTTCATTTATCAATGCATGCTTCTTTAATTTTTTGTTGTATATATAGGAAGTTCGCACAGGTGTAGCGCCGAGTGATATTCAGGTCTACCTCGAAGGTCATAGAGGACGTGATCCTACAAATTCGGATCAGTTATGCTCTCAGGCGGGTACAGAGCGTCTGGTATATCTAAATTTACAAAATTAGCACTATCGAGTTGTCATGAAACAATCTTATGTAATTGTGTGATTTTGTTCTTTGAAGGCGGCATATGGTGACCAAATGATTGCTCTGATATGGAGAGGGTTATGACTGGAGAAACGCGCCTATTGATCCTGAGGCCGTTTACAGTAGCGGTGGTGGAAAATCTCATGGCCGGTTAGATTTCTTTAAATTTCAATCTAATTTTATAATTTAAGCAAAAATACATATTTTGAATTTGCTATATTTGGTCAATATTTGTAGGTATCCATTATTCGACAAAGTCATTGACTCGAATCAGATGCCGTCGCGTCAAAGAGCGGGATCGTCGCGGTCAGCAAGTTGTAGCACAAGTAATGGCGACGACAGCGCGGAGGTTGTAAGGCTGCGTGAAAAAGTAAGACAACAGGAGCAACAGCAGTAGTGGTTCCAAGCTCAATTTGCACAATAGAATGCAATACTGCAGGTAAATCTTAATTGTTACAACTTAGGTTAAGTTATATTCTTACTGACAAATTTGATCTTTCAGCAAATAGCGACCCAACAGAATATACAAGTGCCACCACTAGTACCTCCACCTTTTGCACAGGACGGTTGGCCATCAGCTTCTCCTCAGGTATGATAGTCAAGGATTCAAATGTTAGTTTATAGTCATTGCAAAATATGGTCACTCTAAATAAATGTTATCCAATTAGTTATCTTTCAAACTAATCTTGTCCATTTATCTTTTATAGCCTTTTCACACCCCACCACCTAACTTAGCGGCACCGGGAGACTCACACGTTGATCCAACATCGAATTGGGCGGATCAATTCATTGGAAGTGGCGGATTAATTCAACCAGGTGATGGAGGTGGCCAAACTTAAGTGAAACATTATTGTTATATGAATTTGTTCGATACGATACTTGTACGAAGTTTGTGAACTTTGATTATGAACCTGTGAAGTTTATGTATGTGGATATATGAATTGTGTACTTGCGTGCAATTTCTGATTGTGAATTATAATTGTGGATGAAATTTGATTATATATAATGTTTGTTATTGGTTTTGGGGTTTCAATTGGGGCTGCTAGCCTGGGAAGCTTAACTTCCGACGGTTTTTGGGCGGCCGTCGGAAGTTTGCGTGGCTTAACTTTCGACGGCCAGGGAAACCGTCGGAAGTTAAGAGACGGCTGGCAGTCGCGTCTGCGCGGCTAACTTCCGACGGTTTTACCTGGCCGTCGGAAGTTAGTAAACTTCCAACGGTTTTGGTGTCAAGCCGTTGGAAGTTGCAAATTTCCGACGAATTTGGCCCGACGAGAAAACTTCCGATGGCTTAGCGCTAAACCGTCGGAAGTTATCTAACTTCCGGTTTAGCCGTAACTTCTGACGGTTTAGCCGTCGGAAATTCGCTGTTTTCCTGTAGTGTTTTTGGATAGAATTGTCTCTACTGAATCGCAGTGGTGAGCAATCATAGGGCCACACAACTCTGGGTTTCCATCAAAACTAGAAGTTGGAAATGTGCTAAGCTGGCCGACAAATGGAATAGGCCCTTCCAGATCATTGCTAGAGATGTTGAATTGGGAAAGGAAATGCAGATTTCTTACCGAGGTTGGAATTGCACCTTTTAAGTGGTTGCCGGATAGGTCCACCTTCTGTAGGTTTGTGAGGTTGCATATCGACCGTGGGATTGCTCCAGTTAATTTGTTGAAGCTCAAATTGAGTGATAGGAGTGCTTTCAATCGACCAATTTCTTTAGGTATTACACCAGTCAAGTTATTGTTGCCTAGATTCAGCGTTTTAGGGAAAGCGCTGAGGATGCGATATTGAAGTGTGTTGAACTATAAGTGAATTGCCCACCTCTCCCCATCAGCTTAAGCTTTTGGGTTGAATTAGCTGGTGCATGCAACTCAATATGGTATCAGAGCTAGAGGTCTCGAGTTCTAATCCTAGTTGGCGCGATTAAATAAAATAATTGCAGCCGACTCCTAATTTCCACGTTTGAAGCCGGAGGGAGCCTACACGTGAGGGGGAGTGTTGAACTATAAGTGAATTGCCCACCTCTCCCCGTCAGCTTAAACTTTTGGGTTGAATTGGTTGGTGCATGCAACTCAATAAAGTGATTGGGCCAGATAAAAAGGCAGCTCAAAGGCCGTTGGTGCAATCTTGTCTGTTTCTAGCATTGGCATGTTTGTTAAGGCTGCTGACATACCATAGTGGTATTTTACCGGATAATGAGCAGTCATTTATAAAAAGTACTTGAAGATTCTCAAAACCATTAAATGTATCATCCTCTGGCACGGCCTCGTCCATGAAGTTTTTCCCAATTAGTAAGGTGGTTAGGTTCCTGCAACTTCTAAGGATCTGAAGTGCCCTTGTGATATTTGTTACAGAGTTGTTAACAAACGAGAGGGACTTCAGATTGTCAATCCTTTCTGACAACTGCCCATGGAACCTATTGCTGGATAGCCGCAGTGCAGTTAGATTGCTGCACGAGTAGATGCTTTCTTGGACAGTTCCACTGAAGTTGTTCCACACAACATCTAAAATTTTTAGATTGGGAATTTTGGAGAAACTGACCTTGGCTAGTTCTCCGCTGAAATCGTTGCTCTTAAGGTCGATAATTATGAGATTTTTGCAATTGCTCAGAGTTGATGGAAGCTCTCCGGACATGCTGTTGTCGTCCAAATGGAGCTCCTCTAATCTCTTGAGCTCACCTATGGGCTCCGGGATATTTCCGCGTAGTCCATTCCCTCCAAGATCAAGTGTGACCAGATTTGTGAGGTTGCCAATGCCTATGAGTGATCCTTCAAACTGATTATTGTGAAGAAAGAGGTGCTCCAACGAGGTGATATTGAAGAGCTAATCTTGAAGAGTCCCACCGAGTTTGTTGTGGCCAGCATGGAGAGATTTCAGTGTGGAGCAATTGGTGAGCTCTGGTGGGATGCTTCCACTGAATTGGTTGTAACTAAGTTCAAGTACAGCAAAGGATGGTGTGCTGACACAGAATGTAGTTGGTATCCTGCCCGGTAAAGCTGTTGTTGCTAGCATTGAGCACAACCAGACTCTTCATCACCTCCCATGTAGTGGCTGGAAACCTCCCAGTAAACAAGTCGCTTGAGATGTTCAATACCTGCAGAAACGACACAGGGGCTGAAGATTGTAGCTCCTGCAGATCTCCATTGAGTTGGTTGAAGCTGACGGCTAGGACAACAATGCTTTTGGAGGACACCAGCTCCATTGGTAGGCTCCCGGATAAGAAGTTGTGGGATAGATTCAGGTGCAGCAGGCCGGTGAGGTTGCCAAGGGACGCTGAGATGTGCCCCTGAAGGCTCCTAGAAGTTAGGAAGACATCGGTGACAGTCATATCTGAACCGCAAGTGATTCCTTCCCATTTGCAGCAATCTTTGGTATTCTCCCATGAACCGCTGAGGCCACTGTCGTAGGAGAGCTCAGTGATGAACTGGAGCAAGGAGCTCCTCTCCTGCTCGGTGCATGAGGTGGCAAGCGAAGTGAAGTAGAGAAGAATCAAAAGAGCAGGACCAAATGGTGCCATGGCTAACCTACTGATTTTGCTGCTGCACGAAGAGGGAAGTATTTACTTGATTATTTGTTGCAGTACTCTATCTGCATTCAAAGGGTATAATTTGGAGCGGTACTTGTCCAATGTGTGTATTCAGAGATGTTTGTTTCTGAAGTAATCAGAGCAGATATGTTGCTGATGTTTCCTTGTAATAAGTAAAGCAGTACTTGGAGTCTTGGTCATTTGTGAAGTCCTTGACAGAGACTGTACATGCTACCTTCCTTGCCATGACCATCCATGGCCATAGCCAGCAAAGGAACTGCCGGTTGAAGGCGGGTGGTGGTGGTGCGGACATTTTTGCCAAAGGGACCCTGCTTTCCCAGCATATTCGCCGTAGAAGCAGCCTCGCGGGAGCGGGTCGGTAAAATGAAACAACTACCGGGGGTGGTCGCCGACCAGAGTGCGCGTATATGTGACCGTTCGATCGAGTTCGGACGGTTGAGATTCGGAGTTGGGAGGAGAAGTAATTCGTGCAAAGACAACCCTCGTGGTCGTGTCCCGCCCTCCCCTTTCCTCGGTTCCTCCTCCTCGGCAGTCGCGCCCGGCGGCGGCGCGGAGGCCATGGCGGTGGCGGCGGGCGGCATTGCCTCTCATCCGTTGTGTGCAGTCCCAGTACCCTGTGCCTCCCTCGCGCGATCCGGCGGCTCGTCGCGCCCGCTGACATACGCCGCGGCTTCAAGAGGCGGCGGCTGGGAGTCGCAGCGGCAGCTCGGGACCCGTGATTTCGAGTTGCAGGTAAATAGCACAAGATCTAGTCAAATTCTGTATTGGCATTGGATTACAATTGGTAATTGCGAAGTTTGCTAACTAGTTCTTATTTCAGCAGCAAGCGGCCACTCTTTAAGCTCCTCATGCTCCTATAGGATTGCCCGTTTAGCATCTTTGAACGCAGAGAAAACGAGTGGATTGCGAGATCTATACGGTCAGTGCAAGGTTCCTCTCAAATTTGAATATTGCAACTTTTGTGTTGAGTCACATTACTGTTAGAGTAGAACAGGTTGCATTTTTTTTTAATTTTTTACTCTCAGTATAGCAGCAGCATCTGACTCATTAGTGTCACTTGTTCAGTTAGCAGTCCTCGCTGAAGCCCCCTCAGAATGTACCTACTGTTGCTTAAAAGTATGCCTGCAGGTTTTGGACACTCAGTTTCTCCATGTATTTGAAAATTCCTTTTCTGCATTCAAAACAATCAGTTAAACATGATTTGCATGACATCTAAACAAGCATTAAATTAATATGAAAAGATTAGTTTACTCACACTTTTACAGTACAGACTCTTATCTCTATCGCAATGATCTAGAGCTGCTTCAGTATCTAATTCATCTACATAGTTTGGTACATTCTGCAGACTGAACTAGCGTCCTTACTGGTTGAACCTTTAGGTAATGACGAATTCTTGTGAGCTCAGTTTAATTGATGTGGCAGTAGGCTGGTAGCCCATGGTCTCACTGTGTTTAGCCACCTAATTACCTTACTAATAAAAACCGTCAAGGGTAAAAAAAGCGCTAGGCGCTAGGCGGGCGTTGGGCTTGGCAAAAAGAGTAATCGTGCTTAAGCGTGATTAATCGTGCTTAAGCGTTAGTATAATATGCAATAAGATTAGATAGAGTCAGAGAGAAGAGAAGGAACAAATAGATAGGGGGCGGAGGCAGAGGCTAGGTGCACATGGAGGACGCACAGTCGGCGATGACCCTATCCTAGACCAGTGGCGGAGCGCGCGGGGGGAGCAGGGGCGGGGGCGGCGGCGCGGGGGGAAGCAGGGGCAGCACCGGCGAGCGGGAAGGAGCAGGGGGCGGCGGCGCGCGGGGGGAGCAGGGGCGGGGCGGCGGCGCGCGGGGGAGCAGGGGCAGGGGGCGGCGGCGCGCAGGGGGCAGCGGGGCGCGCGGGGAGGAGCAGGGGGCGGCGGCGCGGGGGGGGGGGGGAGGGGGGTGGGGGCGGCGGTGCGCCGGGGGGAGCAGGCTAGCAGGGGGCGGCGGGAGAAAGAGCCAGGAGCCCGTCTAATACCGAGCATGGCGCCAAAAATTTCCCGCCAGCTCCTGCGCGACCCGCTGAAAAACTCCCGCCCGCCGCTTTTTCACCGCCCAGCCGCGCTTCCGCGCCGCCCAGTCGCGCTTCCGCGTGCGTCCACGTCGCCTACGCGCGCCTCACGCGGAACAGACCGCCTATGGCCGAAGCGCAGCGCTACCCTGCTGCGTCGCGCTTAATCGCGCTTAGCGTGCGCGTAAGCGCGCTTTTTTGAACGTTGAAAACCGTACCTCCAAACCAAAGTTGCCTTAGTAATATCTTCTGTCCAGATCTACCTATAAATTCAGCGTGGTATAACTGTATAGTATTATTGTTAAAATGATGAAATTACATTCATACAGAATTTTTACAATGCTGAACTTTTTTAACACATTTATTTCAAACAGTCAGATATCATTAGATCTCCACGACTGGATCAGACAGAAGCAAAGGGAGCTTGTTCAGTGGATGTGTTGCTGAACCTGAATATCAGCAGAATGTGATCAAAGTCTGTGACTAGAAAAATTACTTTGATAAGGCTATCCGATCATATAGATATAGGAATATAATGCCTATAAGAAATAATGCACCAAACTCAATCACAAATGGAACCTCCTCCAAGTCGCTCTTGAGATAATAGAAACCCAAGGAGCTCCCCGGTTCAATTACAGTGTTGGGTAAGCATAGAGCCGCCTAGCTTTGGGTTACCACAATACCACTGTAGCTACAACCATTCAAATGTATCAAACAGGCCTCGAGTTGGAACAGTCCTACGTCATCCATGAAAACATTGAATGAAGAAAGAAAGTGCAGTTTGTTCATTGAGGCTTGTAAGGTTACATATGGATTGTGGATCCGCTCCATGTAATTTTGTTGGAGCTCAAATTATGCACAGTGATAACTCAACGATCTGTTATGGTATTGCATCTGCGAGGTTGTTGCTGCCCAGCATCTGTGCTTTAGGAAAACAGTAGGTGCACTGTATTCGTATGATCGGTCCATGTAGATAAGACAGGCATATGTGTCATGTGTACAAATGGGATGCAGTATATTGACAACATGAAGTGAACTAAAACTTTGATTTGTCATTGAGCTATTTATGTACACTTGTCCTATACAAATGAAGTACATAACGATTGATGTATCCTTTAAAAGATGGATGCCAATCGCAGGTGTCAAAAGCAACATATCTTGAGGAATATCTATGAACTGAGAATGTTCAGGAGTGTAACCCTGCTCTGGATTAATCTCCTGAACAGAAGTCCTGCTCCATCCTCAAGATCCTTGATGTTGCACTCTAACACCTGCAACTGCTCCTCCTTGCAAACAACTGAAGTTCTCTTCTGGAATGCCTTCAAGACAATGGATGATTTGGGCATAGCAATTTGCTTGGTCAGGAGCTGCACTGTTGACTCCAGAAGAGATGTAGTAATCTCTCTAGCCTCGCTCAGCAGCCTCAGGATCCTGCAGTCCTCCTTGTCAGAGGAAGCCTTCTTTGCAGCCTTCTTGAAATGTTTCTTCGCCTTCTTAACCAAGCGGAAGTAAGACTGGATCTTGGCCTGAACTGCTGCGTCATCTCCTTTTCTGAGAGACACTTGCAGATCTTGGACAATGGCCTTCAACTCGGCAAAGTCCTCTTGCATGGCATTGCAGAGATCCAACAGCTGAAGAGAGCATTCCATCTCTCCATCCAGCAATTTCCTTTGCTGGGAAGAGCAAACTTGGTTGCAAGGGAGGCACATAACCTCCTCAATGGAACTGTAGATGTCTCCAAGCTTCTTCAGACCATCACAGGTTGTCTCGATGGTCGTTGTGGACGAAGAGGTGCATGCCTCTAGGATTCGCAGATCCTCCTCAACTTTGGAGGCGGGCCTGGAAGGGAGACTGATTGATCTATGGTGGTAGGCCATGACTTTTGATGGATGCCTTTGCTGTATTGTGGTTTAGGAGATTAGAAGCTGGGGTAGCAGATGTTGGGTTGAAAGCGTCTGGCCTTCAAGGGAGGCCTATTTATACTGAAGAAGCATGTGTGATGGCATCATGTTGATGGTGGACAAATAGAGTTCTGCATTTGAATTGCCCAGCATATGGAATCTGTTTCCTTCATCTATCATGTGCTGTTCATTTTTTTAGTGCATCATCTATCCTACCAATGAGCTATCACATTGTCATGTTCCATCTACTGGCAGCAAGAATAAACAGGTTAGTTCACTTCACTGGTAGATCCTTACATGATTGCATACTCTACAAATTATTAGTCGATTGCTAACCAATTGTTATTGATGACAACCGTGTTATGGAGCTGTTGTGCATTTCTTAATTTGAGTAGAAGCCTATTAAGCGCAATTCATGCTACGTACACGCTCAACCTTGTGTGTTGGAGCTGACTTGTTTTAGATTTGGGAAGCAAGATCCACCGCATGAGGATCCTTTGCTTGTTGCTGGGGCAACACATGGTATCTGCATAACATGCCTATCTGATAGCAAAGCATTTCAAAGATCAACTTGAATAATGAACTGCTCCTTTAAACGTCAATAATGATGAGCATCTTTGGGGTATACTTTGGTAAAAAAGAATTAAGATTACTGAAATGTCAAAACTTCACAACATAACAACATGATGCTCATTTAGTAATTGACCAAAAACTATGACTTTCTTTTAGTAATTTTATGTACAGTTGCTCATTTACAGGTACAGTGCAAAATTGTATGATGATCGGCAGATCCTTTAAAAGGCAGACGCCAATCGCATAGGATCGGGATTGGTGCATGATCTATTTACAAACTGAGAGAGTTAAGGAGAGAAACTCTGCTCTGGATCAATCTCCTGAACAAAGTCTCAACTCCGTTGTCAAGATCAACAATGACCAACTCCATCTCCTGCGATTGCTCCTCCTTGCATGTTACTCGTCTTTTGCGGAACGTCTTGGAGGCAAGGGACCATTTGCTAGATCTTGGCGTTGCAATTTGCTTGGACAGGAGATGCGGCAAGGATTCAAGCATGGAGATTCCAATCTCTCTGGCTTCAGCCAACTGCTTGATCACCATGCAGCTGTCCTGGTCAACTGTAGTAGGCTTCTTGCTGATCTTCTTTAACTGTTTTTGCACCTTCTTAGCCAAGCGGATGCAAGACTGGATCTTGGATTGAAGAGCGGAGTCATCTCCTCTCTTGATGACCAGCTGCATCTCCTGGATGCTTGTCTTGAGTTCAGAAAAGTTCTCTTGCATGGCGTTGCAGAGGTCAAGAAAGATGAGGGACTTCTCAAGCTCTTGCTCCACTGCTTTCCTCTGTTGTGGCCGGCAAAGGCTAACCTGGCCACTTGGTGAGCAGATCATCTCCTCAATGCTGTTGTACAATCCTCCAAGCCTCCTGATACCATCGACCACTTTTGCAGTGGTAGCAGAAGAAATGCTTGCCTTGAGGCTCTGCAGATGTTCTTCGATGTTGATTTCTTTAGAGCGAAGGCTGGAAGGCAAACTTGCAGATCTGAGAATGGAAGCCATGGATGCACTCAAGCTGCAATGCTTATTCTTGTTTTCTCTGGAAATGTTGGTGTCAACCAGGTCTGGTTTGCCAGCATATATATCCAAGGAAGCTGAAGCAGTGGCATTGCAACCCTGCCGACAAGAAGAATATCGCCGCTGACAAAGCACTGTGCTGCCGCGACATTGCCATAGATGTCCACCGGAGGTTGATGCTTTCTGTATGTTCACCCAGGGCAAGAGGAATCTGTGAAGGTGACCTGATGAAGCTGTCATAGTGCGATGTCCCAGTTATCAGCAGCAACTCATCTGCATGAGTGTGTTCTTTATATTGAGATCTAGATTATGAGATCGGTTACCATGGCAAGCTGCGCCGTGTGTGTGTTGTCTGGTTGTTTCTCATGTTGGCAGGAGGAATCAGCAAGGCAGCTTACTCTAGTGCTGGACCTTGCCATGGTCTAATAACACTCGTTAGTGATGTGTTTAGCAATTGGTGCAGCACTGCAGCTGGCATGCTAGTAGCTTTGGAGAGCAAGATCCGCTATGCAAGCATCTTATGCTTGTTGTTCAGCTGACCCCGACTACCATGACTGTCTTAGTTCCACATTGGCAAGAGAGAAACTAAATACTATTATACTTATTGCTGCTGTGCAACAAACACAACAATTTTTTTATTGTATTGGAATTTGGAGGAATTGTATTGCAGACAAAAAAAAAATGTTAGCGTACACACGCAATTGCATGCATAGGCAGTTTTATGGAAAAGAGGAAATGTGCCAGAACCTTTGTTCTTGTTTCACACCTGAGTATTTTTTTGTACATTTCTCTCATACATAAAAAAAGAAGAAGTTTGCAATGTGAGTGAATACTTTCTTCATCTCTGCATGCTCCAAAGCTCCTTCAAAACATCGCTGTCATGCATGTTCCGCCTGCCTGCTGTGCTTACAACATTTGGAATCTGAGTTTTGCAGTTTCAAGATGATTCATGTGCCTTCCAAATTATAATGCATTAGGTCTAACTGAATCACCTTGCCATGCTGCAAATATTGGAAGCAAGAATCAGCATGGCAGCTTACTCTATGCGCCCTACATGTTGTTCCATCTGACTTCTGAACAATTATCAAGTGCAAGCTCAAATCTCATGGCTGGAGCTGGCATGCTATCAGTTTTAAAAAGAGAGCACGATCCACTTCACAAGGATCTTGTGCCTGCTGTTTAGCTACATCTCATGTGCAGGTCATAACTGGTATCGAACCGCTAACATTTTTTTTTCATGACATCAAAAGTGAAGTTTAGCCTTATCTTTTCTGGACAAAAAAAACAACAACAGAAAAAGCATGGAATGGATCAAAACTTCTGCTTTTCTACACGAGTATATTTATGTACATTTTCTCATATACATCAATGCAAAATTTGGTTTTGATGATTAGCCAATCCTCTAAAATGCGGATGCTAATCATGAGGAATCTTCTGTGTTGGTGTATGATCTACAAGCTAAGAGCATTCAGAAGAGACACCCTGCTCTGGATCAGTATCCTGAACAAAATCTCAACTCCGCTCCCAAGTTCCGACAATGTCCAACTCCAACTCCTGCAATTGCTCCTCGTCGCACACAACTCTTATCTTCTGGAATGTCTTGGAGACGAGAGACCACTTGCTAGAACTTGGTATGGCAATTTGCTTTGACAAGAGTTGCGACGCAGATTCTAGCATCGAGGTAACAATCTCCCTAGCTTCAGACATCATCTTCATCAACCTGCAACTGTCCTGCTCAGCTGCAGCGGACTTCTTGCTGATCTTCTTGAATAGTTTTTGTGTCTTCTTCGCCACACGGATGTAGGACTGGATCTTGGTCTGAACAGCTGCATCATCTCCTCTCTTGAGAGCCAGCTGCATGTCTAGGATGCTTTCCTTGAGTTCTCCAAAGCTCCCGTGCATGGCGTTGCAAAGGTCAAGCACGTAAAGGGAGCACTCGAGCTCTTGCTCCACTGCCTTCCTCTGCCGTGTAAGTTGGCTGCTCGGGAGGCTTGCAATCTCACCAATGTGGTTGTACACTTCTCCAAGCTTCCTCAAACCATCACACATGGTTCCAATGGTTGAAGAAGATGAAGAGATAGTTGTTCTCAAGCTCTGGAACTGTTCTTCGATGTCGATTTCATTGGAGCGAGGACTGGAAGGCACACTGGCTGATCTGAGGTGGTAAGCCATGGCTGTGTGCTTTGCTTTTCTCTAGAAGTGGAAAAGAAGAGAAGCTGCTGCAATGGTGTCGGTCCGGCTATGGCTTGCCTCTATATATAACAGAACAAGCTGAAGAAGTGGCATCGCTGACCTTGTAGACAGCAAGAATCTCATCGATGATGAGGTGCTGTGTTGCGGCGACAAAGCCAGCTCTTTGTTCTCTTTGCTTGTTCAGCTTTAGAGCCATCTCTATCTGTAGTTGAGCTAATGATCAGCGTGGCATGTTTCAATAATTGGTGGCAAAGTAATCTGCACGAGTGCCTAGTTTAATGATAGATTCACATCGTGAGAAGAGCTGCCTGCTCTGTTGAAAAACACGTCAGCATTCATGATTCTTCATCTGCGTTGTCCTGCCTGCTGGCGCTTCCAACATTTGGAATCTGAAGTTTGCAACCTCAAGATGATCCACATGCTGTCCATATTTCTTAAGTGTTGGAACTAACCGAACCGCATCATCGTGTTCCAAGGACTGGCAGCAAGAATCAGAATAGCGGCTTACTCTAGAGCTAATCACTTGTCAATTGCGAGCTCAAATCTCATGGCTGGAGCTAGCATGCTATCAGTTAAGCATAAAAAAAAAGAAAAAGAAAAAGGTCCCTGCTCATATGATCTTTCTTTGTCAATTTATAAACAGTAGCACGTTTCAAATAAAAATTTGACAAATTCTATTTGGTCACTACTGAACAATAAAAATATACAGATCCATCCATGTCAGTCACCTAGTCTCAGCAAAATTAGATTGAACATGGCAGAATGGCAGCACAGCGGGAGTCTATCAAAAAACCTGTAAATGTGCAAGTGATATGTCAGTCATCACACCTTAACAGCTTTTTTTTTACTTCAAGTGCAAACTTTATTGGACAAGTGTTGCTCCAGATTATACTCCTCAAAGTCCCTATAGTGTCACGAGAGAAATCATGAAGCCAACATGGCGTTCTTCGACAGTAACAACACCAACAGGTTAGCTACGCTCCTGAATGTTCCTGCCCTTGTAGTGTATGTGATGCTTCTTTTCATGGCCTCTCTTGCCACCTGGGTCTCCTTTGGCTGATGTATGTGCCTGTTTTTCAATCCCGACTAGCGGCAACTGAATTGCCTGGTCACCAGATCGAAAGATGCATCTGAAATTGGAAAGTCTATGCACCATGAACAGACGCATTCTGAGAACCATAAACGACACATAACATGACTAGTTTGGTTTCGGAGCGTTAAAATTTAGCCCTATCATGTCGAAAAGAATCATGCTATTTAGAAATATTAAATAAAATTTATTTATAATTTTTTTATAGATTGGTGCTAGTTCGCGGGATGAATTTAACGAGTCTAATTAATTTATAATTTGCTACAGTAATTATTCGCAAATTATGAATTAATATACCTCATTAGATTCATGTCGCGAATTAGTGTAGGGATTCTGCAATTAGTTTCGTAATTAAATTTTATTTAATATTTTTAAATGATAAAATTCTATGACGGAGCTTAAGTTTAATCGTCCGAAACAAAACACCCCTTAACAGAATTAGCTTTGCTTGCCATATCGATCGGTTGAAGATATAGACAGAAATTGTGCAACATGACATTCTATAACGAATCTTCAGGCCAAATACTAGGAACACTGCTGACACGCTGACAGTTCGTCCAACAACCTGATAAAACAAACAAATGGAGTGGATTCTTCAGATTTCAGTGGCAATCCCAACCCATAATATTTATAGGTAGTGTATGTATTATCATATCATCAAGATATCATATTCAAAAACTACATCCTATAACTCATGATGTTTTAGCATGGATTCCTATTAAACTCACTCTCTTTTTTCTACTTATTATATTTGTTCTTTATTTATCATAAAGATATTACCTCACTCCCAACACACAACTTATAGTCTCTAGCGTATTGATTTAGGTGTTGACAGTGGTCCTGTACGAGACCCAGTTTCTTCCCTCTCTTCACTCTCTTATTTATTGTGGTACTATATGGGCTAAAAATTTTATGTGGTGATATAATTAATCTATACTATATTGGTCGAAAATAATTGAAAATGTTTCTCAATCATATTGGATCCGTGTACCGTTTAATTTGGACCCACCTTCTGGGGTCGAGAAATACGGGAGTAAGGCTGGTGCCAATGGGGGACGGTACCCCCCCCCCAATCGGCGTGGCTCAGGCGGGAGGCGGGCGGGAGGGAGAGAGAGAGGGCGGGATCCATCCCGCCGGGCGGGAGCGGACGCTATCGCCCCGCTCTCGCCCGCGTTGGCAGGCGCGCGGGGGCGGAAGGTGGGAGGGAGCGAGGCGGCGCGCTGGCGTCGGGCGAGAGGGGTTGGGCGGGAGTGACGTGGCGCGTTTCTATTGGTCCACGTGGAGGTTGAAATAATTAAATCTGGAAAAGAAAAACTGATGTGGATGAGAGAGAAGTAAGAGCTGGCACTGTAGCCTATACATTGGAGGGGTGGGGTGAGAGTGGGCCAAGAGTGAGAATAAGAGCTGACGTGACGAGGAGATTTCTCCACCCACCACTGAACTTATGGTAAGAACTAAGGGTAGATTAGAAATCGCGAGTTGGAGGGTGTTTCCGCCAAAATCGGATTATTTTTCTCACCACGGCCATAGCTTAGCTCCCGTGTGTACCCATTACCCACCCACGTATCCCCTTCCACGCTTCCACCGATTAGTTTGTCGGCCACTCGACTGCTGCGGCTATTCCGGAAGTGCTGCTGTCCGCGCCGCCGCGGTCGGAGCCAGCGAGCATGCGGGTGGAGCTGACACACCGAGGTCAGCGCACGGCAACCACCATCGCGGGCGGTGCGGAGGCGCCGGGTTCGGCGACGACAGCGGCCACGAACGGAGCGGAAGAGTGGTGCAGCCGGCGCGGGCCCGTGAGCCGCAGGCGGAGACGAGGAGCTCGCTGCCCCGGGGCGCAGACGACGGATGCAGCGGGACCACAGGCGGTCGGGCGCTCGTAGCCGCCGGGATGCGGAGGTGCGACGGGTGCCGCGCGGCGGCCTGCAGAGCTCGCCGCCGCCACGGGCTGCACGAGGCTACAGCGTGGCGGTCGCGGCCGCAGCCGCCGCAAGCGGGTGGGGCGGAGCAGGCCTCGGCGCCGCTTGCTCACCGGTCGCTACGCCGAGAAAGTCCGGCGTCTGGCGCGCGAGGAAGCAGGGCGGCAGGCAGGCACGGAGCTGCGGGCGCCGAGCGAGCGTGGAGGCCGCGAGCCGCACCCGGAGGCGAGAAGAGGGGCGGGCCGCGCGGACCCGCGAGCTATGGGCGGAGACGAGGAGCTCGCGTGGCCACCGGCGATCTGGCGCTCGTCGCGCAGGGGCGTGGAGGATGAACGCGGCGCGGCCACCGGACGTCTGGCGCGGAGGAGCGACGGGCGCGGCGGCCTGCGGAGCTCGCCGCCGCATGGACGGGCGGGCGCCGGCGCTCGCGGGGGACGGGAGCGGCATGGCCGCTGGGGCGCGCGGCCTCTGGAGCGCACCGCCGTGGCCAGCGCTCGCCGCCGACCGCTACTCTATGGAGCCGCTGCTCTGGCTGTCTCCAACGTTGCTCTCTAAAATCGTTATGTAAGAGAAGATTCCGTTCTCCATTGCTCTAGCAGCGTTCTCTAAATATTTCTCTTTAAAGAACGGTATATAGAGATTCTCTCTCCTCTTCTCTATTTTTTCTTTATGTTTTAAACACTGAATTAAATAAAAATAAAATATGTCCATAGCATTTGAGGTATAATAAATACGTACGTACAAAAATTTGGAACAAAATACGTTTCTAATATAGGGTTTAATGTATAGAGAACGAGATTTAGAGAACGTTGTTGGAGAGAAATGAGATACAGAGGAGAGAATCTTATAGAGAATTCTGTAAATGAAAGATATAGAGAACGACGGTTGGAGGTATCCTAACGGGGCGTAATACATCGTGGCCTGCCAACGGCCAGCATGGTGAATAGCCAGCTAAGGTCACCATGAATTAGGGCCTGTTCGGATGAATGGGAAAGAGAAAGAGAAAATGCAAAACTTTTGCTCTTTTGCACTTTTTTTGCACTTTTGGATCCAAACACCCCAAAGTGCAAAAGGGCAAATGCTACCGTAATTTTGCTAATTATGGATTAATTAGGCCTAATAAATTCATCTCGTCATTTAGTCCTCATCTATGTAATTAGTTTTTTAATTAAACTATATTTAATACTTCTAATTAGCGTCCAAACATCTGATGTGACAGGAGCAAAAATTTTGCCATTTGCCCTTTTGCCATTTGGGGGTGGATCCAAACAGGCCCTTACCTAGACTAGAAAGGCCCGCGGCAAAGCCCGTATTCCGCGTCATTTTACTTGATGCGGATTTTAGTTCATGCACGTAGTAGTTGTTGATATATAGGTAAATATATAAAAAATTTTAAGCAACATAGTTAAAATAAATTTATCATTTCGTTATTTTTCATAGGTGTCATGGTCTGCCCGCTGTTGCATTTGGTATATATTTTGAGCATTCTATTACCGTGATGCTATTATTTAAGTAGTATATTATTTTGGGTATCAAAATGGAGGCATTTATTGTGGTGAAAGAAGCGGTAAAATAATTTATTAGTAAAATAATTTATTAGGGAGGGTGGAGCATAATTCGTCGGACATTTAATGTATTTGCGAAATTATGAGGCAAATAATAGATATGATGTTTTTCAAGAAAGTAGTGGTTACATTAAAATATGCCGCGTTATGGTGGAGGTCGTATGAGAAGCTATAGAAGAACGATAGTACAATATTTTATTTTAAGCAAAATAAGATGTTATGTTGAACGAATTACGAAAATATTTTGAATTTACAATTTTGTTATGTAGCAAAACTTTAGGTTTTGAAATTTTGAGCAATTTTTGTATTTGAAATTTTTAGAAGCATTTCAAATTTGAAATTTTACTATATAGTAAAGATGTAGATTTTGAAATTCTAAGAAACTTTTGTATTGATTATTTTTTAATTTGAAGATGTTTTGGTGTCCAAATTTTAGATACAACGATTCGTATATAAGTATTTGTGCAAACGAATTGTGAAAGTATTTTGAATTTTAAAATTTACTCTATAATAAAGTTGTAGTTTTTGAATTTTAGATCAAATTTTATATTGAATAATTTTTTATTCCAACGCGTTTTGGTGTTCAAATTGTACGTATAATGTTGCTCGTGTAGAAATAACGAATGTAACGGATTGTATTTTGATTTAATTGAAAAGCGAGGGTTTTTCTAAAAACTTTGCTGAAAGAGGACCAAGACGGCGGGTTGATTCAACAAAAACTTAAAAATTTTATTTGCAAATTTTTCTAAACCTGGAAGGTTGAACTACGGGTTGATTTTACGAAAAGTGGAGGGTTTTTTTGAAAAATTACCTGAGAGAGGAGCCGGACTACAGGTTGATTTTTATAAAGATTGAGGGTCTTTTTGCAAAGTGACCGGGAATTGTAAGATCCGGACCGTCCGCCCAGCCGATCAGATGGCCGGGAATTGGCCGCGATGTGACCACGCTGGTTGGCTCTCTTTGGGTGCATGGATCATATGTAGAGATGGGAGATAGATTTATCATAGTGAATTTGTGATAACGTATCAGGCTGGTGGGCAATGGCGTCGACCATAATGTGTCTTCCCTGCGGCAACACGTGGGGCGAAGACCATGGGCGCACCTTGGATGAAGCAATCTGAAATAATGCAAGATCACATATGCTGATGCTTCCTGAAACATTATACTCCAGAGTTGCACGGCGTGACGGCTAGAGTTTCCATCGAGTTTAAACTTTGATTCAGCAACGTGTTCAGACTAATTACTAATTATGTAGCTTTTCCGTTTACGTCGATTGAATAAAAGTTTCGGTACTGCTATACGTGTTACATGGATAAAAAATTTAAGTTTCGTAACTTCACGCACGTACGCATTATTAGTGCTATGAAAACAATTCTACTTGAAGGGTTGGGATGCTCTTAGAGTAAGTATTATGGCAGACTAAATTCTGAGGTGGTAGAGAGAAAAGAGGAGGGAGAGGAGAAACTGATAATCTTGCAGCTAGCTTTGACACAAGAAAAAAAAAAGACTTTGCAACAGAGATAAACGAGGCACTAGTATGAAAAAAGTAACTATCCTACGGGTGGATTGAGAGACTGACGTCAAATATCCTTCCGGTTAGCAGCCGGTTGTATTATTAACGTTGCTCTTTCCGGTTTGATAGCCGGTTTGTTTTTATCAGTTCACTTGTTTGCGCGCCACGACGCGATCCAGGCCCCGATGTGGGCGCTCGTCGAGGGCGAGGCGATGGCGGCGGCTGCGGGCGCCACTGCATGCAATCCGTTGTGTTCACCCGCTGTCCCGCTGCGCCTCCCAGCGGCTCGCGAACCCTAGTGGATGTTGCACCCGCCGGCGGCGCCGCCATCCACCGCGGGAAGGGGCGCCTGGATTCGCAAGTTGCACGCGTGGTCCGATGCTTTGCGGCCCCCAGGAGGTAAGAATCTAGTCAAATTTTTGTAGTGGGTGCTGGATTATATTCAGTCAATGGGGAGTATGCTACTAATCGTAGTTCTTATTTCTGCAGCACGCGGCCACTCTCAAGCGCCTTGTGCTCCGATAGATGCCCATTTTACTTTTTTGCACGCAGCGAAATGAGAAAAATTCGAGATTTAATCGGTCAGTGCAAGGTACCTCTCAAAATTTCAAGAAGTCTCACGTTACTGTTAGAGTACCTTAGGCTGCATACTTTTTTTTTCTTTAACTCTGTGTGGGTATCTGACAACTTGTTCAGTTAGTTGCTTCAAAGGTGATTAAAAAAAAAAAGTTGTTCCAAAGGTGGCAACTTGTTTACTCAGTTAGTTGTCCTCGATGAAGCTGTCAGAATGTAGCTATTGTTGCTTAAAACTTAAAAAGATGCCTGTATTTGGACTACTCTGCTTCTCCATTTATTTGATTATTCCTTTTCGAGTTCAAAAACAATTAGTTAAGTATGGCATCTAAACAAGCTCTAAATTCAATATGAAAGATTAGTTTACTCATACTTTTACAGTTCAGAGTCGTATGTCTATTGCAATGACCTAGAGCTTCAGTATCTAATTCATCCTAGATAGTTGTTAGATACTGCAAAGCCAACTATCATCCTTATTGGTTGAGCCTTTAGCTACGAAGAACCCAAACCCAACACATTTTATTTCAGACAGTCAGACATGGCTAGATCTCCACTAAATGGATCAGACACAAGCAGAGCGAGCTTGTTCAGTGGATATGTTGCATATGGATTTTGGAACCACTCAATTGCAATTTGCTGGAGCTCAGGCTGAGCACAGTGATCGCTATCAACTCACTAATCTGTGGGGGTATTTGGCGCCCAGTATCAGTGCTTTAGGGAAAGCAGTAACTGCACAGTATTCGTTTGATCGGGCCCTATAGATAGACAGGCATATGTGTCGTGTACAAATGGGCTGCAATAGATTCACAACATGAAGTGAACCAAAACTTTGATTTTTCATTGAGCTATTTATGTACACTTGTCCTATACAAATGAAGTACATAACGATTGATGTATCCTTTAAAAGATGGATGCCAATCGCAGGTGTCAAAAGCGACATATCTTGAGGAATATCTATGAGCTGAGAATGTTCAGGAGTGTAACCCTGCTCTGGATTAATCTCCTGAACAGAAGTCCTGCTCCATCCTCAAGATCCTTGATGTTGCGCTCTAGCACCTGCAACTTCTCCTCCTTGCAAACAACTGAAGTTCTCTTCTGGAATGCCTTCAAGACAATTGATGATTTGGGCATAGCAATTTGCTTGGTCAGGAGCTGCACTGTTGACTCCAGAAGAGAGGTAGTAATCTCTCTAGCCTCGCTCAACAGTCTCAGGATCCTGCAGTCCTCCTTGTCGGAGGAAACCTTCTTTGCAGCCTTCTTCAAATGTTTCTTCGCTTTCTTAACCAAGCGAAAGTAAGACAGGATCTTGGCCTGAACCGCTGCGTCATCTCCTTTTCTGAGAGACACTTGCAGATCTTGGACAATGGCCTTCAACTCGGCGAAGTGCTCTTGCATGGCATTGCAGAGATCCAGAAGCTGAAGAGAGCATTCCATCTCTCCATCCAGCAATTTCCTTTGCTGGGAGGAGCAAACTTGGTTGCAAGGGAGGCACACAAGCTCCTCAATGGAACTGTAGATGTCTCCAAGCTTCCTCAGACCATCACAAGTTGTCTCGATGGTTGTCGAGGACGAAGAGGTGCATGCCTCTAGGATTTGCAGCTCCTCCTCAACTTTGGAGGCGGGCCTTGAAGGAAGACTGATTGATCTCTGGTGGTACGCCATAACTTTTGATGGAGGCCTTAGCTGTGCTGTAGTTTAGGAGATTAGAAGCTAGGGTAGTAGATGTTGGATTGAAAATGTCTGGCCTTCAGGGGAGGCCTATTTATACCCAAAAAGCGTGTGTGACGGCATCATGTTGATGGTGGACAAATAGAGTTCTGCTATTTGAATTGCCCAGCACATGGAATCTGTTTCCTTCATATATCATGTGTTATCCAATTTTTTAGTGCAGAATTTATCCTAGAAATGAGCTATCACATTGTCATGTTCCAGCTACTGGCGGCAAGAATCAACAGGTTAGTTCACTCCACTGGTAGATCCTGACTTGATTGCATACTCTAGAGATTATTTTAGTGGATTGCCAACCAATTATTATCGGTGACAAGCGTGTCATCGAGCTGCTCTGCAATTCTTAATTTGAGTAGATGCCTTATTAAGCGCAATTCATGCTACTTACATGCTCAACCTCGTGTTTTGGAGCTGACTTGTTCTAGATTTGGGCAGCAAGATCCACTGCATGAGGATACTTTGCTTGTTGCTGGGGCAACACATGGCATCTGCATAACATGCCCATCTGATAGTAAAGCATTTCAAACATCAACTTGAACAATGAACTGCTCCTTCAAGCATCAATAATGATGAACATGTTCTGGGTATTCTTTGGTTAAAAAAAAAAGATACGGAACTTCCGAAACTTCGCAACATAACAACACGATGCAAATTCATAAATAGTGAACTTGACAGTAGGAAATAGACCAAAAACTGTGACTTTCTTTTCAGTAATTTTCTGTAGAGTTGCTCATTTACTGGTACACTACAAAATTGTATGATGATCAGCAAATCCTTTAAAAGGCGGATGCCAATCACATTGGATCGGGGTTCGTGCATAATCTATCTACAAACTGAGAGTGTTGAGGACTAAAACTCTGCTCTGGATCAATTTCCTGAACAAAGTCTCAATTCCAATCTCAAGATCAACAATGACCAACTCCATCGCCTGCAATTGCTCCTCCTCGCATGTTAGTCTTCTTTTGTGGGTAGTCCTGGAGAGAAGGGACCATTTGCTAGAGCTTGGCATTGCAATTTGGTTCAACAAGAGATGCGGCAAGGATTCAAGCATGGAGATTCCAATCTCTCTAGCTTCAGCCAACTGCTTGGTCACCCTGCAGCTTTCCTGGTCAACTGTTATAGGCTTCTTGCTGATCTTCTTTAACTGTTTTTGCACCTTCTTAGCCAAGCGGATGTAGGACTGGATCTTGGATTTAAGAGCGGAGTAAGGTCCTCTCTTGATGACCAACTGCATCTCCTGGATGCTTGTCTTGAGCTCAGAAAAGTTCTCTTGCATGGCGTTGCAGAGGTCAAGAAAGATGAGGGATTTCTCAAGCTCTTGCTCCACTGCTTTCCTCTGTTGTGGCCGGCAAAGGCTAACCTGGCCACTTGGTGAGCACATCATCTCCTCGATGCTGTTGTACAATTCTCCAAGTCTCCTGATACCATCGACCACTTTTTCAGTGGCAGCAGAAGAAATGGTTGCCTTGAGGCTCTGCAACTGTTCTTCGATGTTGATTTCTTCAGAACGAAGGCTAGAAGGCAAACTTGTAGATCTGAGAATAGAAGCCATGGCTTCAAGTAGAGGTGCAATATTTTTTCTTGTTTCTTTGGAAATTGTTGTGAGAAGCTGAGCTGCAATGGTATCAACTAGGCTACGATTTGCCAGTATATATAACCAAGGAAGCTGAAGCAGTAGCACTGCAACCCTGCTGACAAGAAGAATATTACCACTGATGAAATGCTGTGCTGTTGTGACATAGCCACAGATCTCCACGGCAGGTTGATGCTTTCTGTATGTTCACCCAGAGCAAGAGGAATCTCTGAAGCTGTCATAGTTCCATGTCCCAATTATCAGCAGCAACTTGTCTGGACGAGTCTGTTCTTCATGTGAGATCTCGATCAAGAGATCGGTGAGCGTGGCAAGCTGTGGCGTTTTGTGTTGTCTGGTTGTTTCTCATGTTGGCAACAGGAATCAGCTAGGCAGTTTGGCACGTTGGTAACTAGTGTTAGTGATGTGTTTAGCAATTGCCTGCAGCTTGGCATGCTAGTAGCTTTTGGAGAGCAGGATCCACTCTGCAAGCACTTTTGCTTGTTGTTCAGCAGACATATATAGTGTGATTATGAAAAGAGAGAAACTTGATACTATTATACTTAATATATTGTTGCCTGTAACAAATACAATTTTTTTCTGATAATATATGTACGAATTTGGAACTGTATTGCAGACATAAATGTGGTGTCTATTGTGCTCACGCAATTGCATGAAAAAGAAATGATGTATACAGTAGGAAATGTGCCAAAACCTTTGTTTTTGTTTCTCGTTTGACTAACTTTTTGTACATTGCTCTCATAAAAATAGTTTCCATTATCAGCGAACACTTGCTTCATCTCTGCAGGCTCCAAAGCTCCATTGCATCTCTGTCATGTTCCCCCTGCCTGCTGTTCTTGCAACATTTGGAATCTGAGTTTTGCAATCTCAAGATGACTCATGTGCCGTCCAATTAATGCTGTGTTAGGTTTAACTGAATCACATTACCATGCTACACGTATTGGCAGCAAGAATCGGCATGACAGCTTACTCTATGTGCCCTACGTGTTATTCCATCTGACTTCTGAACAATTATCAATTGCAAGCTCAAATTTCATGGCTAGAGCTGGCATGCTATCAGTTAAAGAGAGCATGATCCACTTTACAAGGATCTTGCGCCTGCTGTTGAGCTACATATAATGCAGTTCTTAACTGTGATCGAACCACTAACATTTTTTTTTAACATTACACCAAAAAAAGAAGTTAAGCTTTTTTTCCCACAAGAAAAAGAAAACAGATGAAAATTTAACAGCATCAAATGGATCAAAACTTATGCTTTCTCATCGAGTATATTCATGTACATTTGCTCATAGATACATCAAAATTTTGTTTTAATGATTAGCCAATCCTCTAAAAGGTGGATGCTAATCACAAGGAATCTTCTGAGTTGCTGTATGACCTACAGGCTAAGAGCATTCAGAAGAGAAACCCTGCTCTGGATCATTATCCTGAACAAAATCTCAACTCCGCTCTCAAGATCGACAATGTCCAACTCCAACTCCTGCAATTGCTCCTCGTCGCACACAACTCTTCTCTTCTGGAATGTCTTGGAGACGAGAGACCACTTGCTAGAACTTGGTATGGCAATTTGCTTTGACAAGAGTTGCGACGCAGATTCTAGCATCGAGGTAACAATCTCCCTGGCTTCAGATATCATCTTCATCAACTTCCAGCCTTCCTGCTCAGCTGCAGCAGACTTCTTGCTGATCTTCTTGAATAGTTTTTGTGTTTTCTTCACGACACGCATGTAAGACTGGATCTTGGTCTGAACAGCTGCATCATCTCCTCTCTTGAGAGCCAGCTGCATGTCCAGGATGCTTTCCTTGAGTTCTCCAAAGCTCACTTGCATGGCGTTGCAAAGATCAAGCACGACAACCGAGTGCTCGAGCTCTTGTTCCACTGCCTTCCTCTGCCGTGTAAGTTGGCTGCTCGGTAGGCTTGCAAGTTCACCAATGTGGTTGTACACTTCTCCAACCTTCCTCAAACCATCACACATGGTTCCAATGGTTGAAGAAGATGAAGAGATAGTTGTTCTCAAGCTCTGGAGCTGTTCTTCGACGTCGATGCCATTGGAGCGAGGACTGGAAGGCACACTGGCTGATCTGAGGTGGCAAGCCATGGCTGTAGTGGATGCAGTGCTTTGCTTTTCTCTAGAAGTGGAAAAGAAGAGAAGCTGCTACAATGGTGTCCATCCAGCTATGGCTTGCCTCTATATATAACAGAACAAGCTGAAGAAGTGGCATCGCTGACCTTGTAGACAGCAAGAATCTCATCGATGATGAGGTCATGTGCTGCGGCGACAAAGAGCCAGCTATCAACGTGTTTCTTGTTGCTTGTCCAGCTTTAGAGGCATCTCTAAATATAGTTGAGCTAATGATCAGCGTGGGATGTTTCAATAGTCGGTTGCGCATTCATCTGCACGAATGCAAAAATTTAATGATAGATTGAGATCATGAGAAGAGCTGCCTGCTAGTGAACATTTGACTTTAGCATTCATGATTCTTCAAGCCACATTGTCCTGCATTCTGGTGCTTCCAGCATTTAGAATCTGAAGTTTGCAATTTCAAGATGAACCACATGCTGCCCAAGTGTCTTAACCGTTGGAACCAACCAAACCACATCACCATGTCCCAAGTATTGGCAGCAAGAATCAGAATATCAGCTTACTCCAGAGCCAACAAATTATAAATTCAGCTGGCATGCTATCAGTTAACCGGTGCAAGATCCACATCACAAGGATCTTGTACCTGTTGTTGAGCCACATCACATGTGACTATTAACCGTGTCCATCTCATCAAACAACTAGTACTACTTTCTTTTATGATACAAAAATAAAGAGTTAAAGTGACTTTTTTCGCTACAAATTTATCTAAAGCTCCAAATTTCAGGTTGTAGTTTGGCAATTTAGCTGTCTTCCAAATCAAATTTGGACAGGAAAATTCAAAGATCAGATAATCTTGACAACATGAAATGGATCAAAACTTTTGCTCTTTCATGGAGTATTTTTCTGTACACTGTCTCATATATACATCAAAATTGTTTTGATGATCAGCCAATCCTCTAAAAGGCGGATGCTAATCGCAGGGAACCTGAGTTGGTGTAGGATCTTTCTACATACTAAGAGTGTTGAGAAGCGAGACCCTGCATTGGATCAGTCTCCTGAACACAATCTGGAGTTCGCTCTCAAGATCAACAATCTCCAACTCTAAGACCTGCAATTGCTCCTCCTTGCACGCGACTCTCTTCTTCTGGAATGCCTTGGACACAAGAGACCACTTGCTAGCACTCGGCATCAGGATCTCCTTTGATAGGAGGTATAATGTCGATTCCAGCATCGATAGAGCAATCTCTCTTGCTTCAGACAATAGCTTGACCACTCTACAGCTATCAGTGTCAAGAACAACCTTGATATTGATCTTCTTGAGCTGCTTCTGCGCCTTCTTGACCAAACGGGCATAAGACTGAGCCTTGGCCTGAACAGCCACATCGTCTCCTCTCTTGAGACCCAATTGCATCTCTTGGAGGCTTGTCCTGAGCTCTGCGAAGCTCTCTTGGATGGCCTTGCAGAGGTCAAGCAAGACGAGAGAGCGCTCAAGCTCCTCCTCCACTGCCTTCCTCTGTTGACGCTGGCTGCTGGGAAAGCATATGAGCTCATCAATGCAGCTGTAGATGTTCCCGAGCTTGGACAGACCATCAACTATGGTCTCGATGGTGGCAGAGGGAGAAGAGACAGCTGCCTTAAGGCTCTGGATGTGTTCCTCGACATTGGTTCCATTGGAGCGAGGGCTTGAGGGCACACTCGCGGATCTCAGGTGGCAGGCCATGCTTGGAATGGAAGAGGAAGTTATGAAGCCTGTTTTCACTGGAGATGGAAGAGAAGTCAAGTTTCTACGATGGTGTCTTCCCAGCTTTGGCTTCCCTCTTTATATAGGGAAAGAGGTTGGAGCAACCTCACAGCCGAACAAGCAGACAGCAAGAATAATTCTCATGTGTGACTGTGGTGAGCTGCAACAGAAGCCACTGAACCCAAGAGGCATCGCTGGTTGAGCTTGATTACGAGGCTGTCATGTCTGCATTATGGGTGGCAAACTGACCTGCACGGGTGAATGGCCATCGAGTTTAGTTCCAGATTCATATCATGATCAATTAATTAGCATGCTAGATGCCGGTGGAAGCACGGACAGCTAGTTGATCTCCAGGCTGCCAAGACACGTTTAGCCAGCTGATCAAAGCATTACACAACGGATCAGTTGTAGTCCTTGTCAAGTTGTCCGCATGTTTCTGTTCTTCATTGACTGCTTGTTCGGTCATCCTCATCCACACGTGTTTCTGCAATTTCCTAGCACATTAGGTGCAACTCCTAAAGAAAAGATTATAATCATTCTGTAACGTTGCGAGTACCAATATCAAATAATCCATTCAAAGTGTACAATATGTGCACGCGTTGCCACAGATATCCATCTGGCTTAAGCATCGTGAGAAAACACATGATTTTTTCGAGGAAAACAACATACATGTGTTGTATGATTGTATCAGTGCAATTTCACTATTTTGTTCACATTAGTTTCCTGGGGTAAATAGACAGTAGACACAAGTAAATATTTCCCTAAAGCTACATTTGATTTTCTAAGGAATCTTCTATGCTGAATATTTCGCTGCTAAGAAAATGTATCTTCAGTCCAGACATTTGTTTAAAAAAACCATAAAAAAATCTAAAGTTTCAAGCACTCTCCAAATAATTTTGCAGTAAGAAAACTTATTATGGTAGTATCATAGGCAATATGTAAAATGGCAAGCGCCACCGTCTACAAAATGTGGAACTAAATGCTCGCAAGCCCACAAGGCCATGAGCCAGTGCAATTCTAAGAAGCGATCTGCAGCTAGATTAAAAGGCAAATGGGATATATGGTTTGCTGACAACAGCTGATAATAACCTTTCAGGAGTTGGCATTGAAGGTATTTGGTAAATAATCAGTACATTCACACTGCAATTTTCACGAGCAGCTAAGCGCCTCACCTCAGTTCAGCTGGCTCCCCTCTTTCACCGGATCCTGATTTGTTCCTGGCGTTGTGAAATGTGAAGCAGGTCCCCCGCAAGGGAATTCGCACCGCACATTTCATCGAGATGTCGACGCTTTCGCTTCCGGAGACATGGATGGCATGAATGTTTCGCTCTGAATTGAATAATAAGTGAGAGAGTGATTACGCAAGTGAGAGGATTCAACACTGATGCAAAACGACCGCATCCATGGAAGTGGGGAGGCGGAGGGGGAGGCTCACCAGTTCGTCTGCTCGCCTCCGGTTGAGGCGACCAAGGACCGCCGAATCACACGAAGGCGACCCAGATGCGGATGCGGAAAGGGCTGCGGCGGCGACCTTGGGGGGCGTGCGGCCATCCCGCGGAGCCCACGCCGCCGTTGTCCTCTGCTTCCCGTCGCGGCGTCGCCGCCGCCCAAGTTCCGGATAATTTTACACGTGACCCCCTAAAATTTATATACAACCCTCCAAATTGGATCGCAATTAATAATCGCGATCCAACATTTTACATAAAACCTCCTAAATCGGATCGCGATTACGATCCGATTTGAGGGCTTTTCTGTAAATAGTTGCGATACATTTTCAGAAACTCCCCTAAATCGGATCGCGCCTAACAGTCGCGATCCTAATGTTTGCATAAAACCCCCTAATATTTGCAGATTCGTCCTCATCTGCTTCTTCTCTACCCGCCGGCGGCTGCCTTCGCCGCCGCACGAGGCCGGAGTTCTGGTGGTGGGATTACCGTCAGATAGCACCTCGCCCTCCTCCTGGGCTTGCTGATCCTTTCCTCCGCCCAATCGTCCATGTCTATCCGCCCCCTTCTCGCCTCAGTGCGGATGCTCGACGGAGACCAAGTGCGAGATGTTCCTGCCCCCGTGCGGCGGCACCAACCACCGGAACAGCGACCTGCTGCCGCGCAGTGGCCACCGTGCTGCAGAACCGCACCCAACCCTGCGCCCTTGCTCGGGAGTGGCTCCGTCACCGCTGCGCCCTCCCCATCCGGCCGCCTGCGACCTACTCCGAGAATTGAGGTAAAGGCAATGTTTTGATTGATTGATGCAGCTAAAAATCGCTTGGATAGGGGGTGCGTTCTGCACGTTTTCCTTGCCGCTTCTTAGTAAACTTCACAATCAATAACACTGCACAAATAGGCTTGGCAATGAATATAACAAATATTATTGACTAAAGGAATTTCGAAGTGGAAAATGCAATGGTGCTCTGCAATGGCTTGGCTCTATATACAACAGAATTAGCCAAAGAAGTGGCATCGCTGACCTTGTAGACAGCAAGAATCTATTCGACGATAAGGTGCTCTGCTGCGGTGACAAAGAGCCATTTTAGTTCTATAGTTGAGCATCAGCGTGGGATGTTTCGGTAATCAGTGGCAAAGTCATCTGCACGGGTGCCTAGTTAAATGATAGGTTCAGATCGTGAGAAGAGCTGCCTGCTGTTGAACATTTGACTTTAGCATTCATGATTCTTCAAGCCACATTGTCCTGCCTGCTGGTGCTTCCAGCATCTAGAATCTGAAGTTTGCAATTTCAAGATGAACCACATGCTGCCCAAGTTTCCTAACCGTTGGAACCATCCGAACCGCATCATCATGTTCCAAGTATTGGCTGCAAGAATCAGAACATCAGCTTACTCTAGAGCCAACAAATTATAAATTGAGATGGCATGCTATCAGTTAACCGGGGCAAGATCCACAACACAAGGATCCTGTACCTGTTGTTAAGCCACATCACATGTGACTATTAACCGTGTCCATCTCAGCAAACAACTAGTCATTTCTTTTATAATCCGAAAATGAAAAGTTAAATGGATTTTTTTCCAACACCAAATTTTATTTGAACTCCCAATTTCAGATTATTGTATAGCAATTTAGCTGTCTAGCGTGTCATGTTTGGACAAGAAAATTCAAAGATCAGACAACTATGGCAACATGAAATGGATCAAATTTTTTCTCTTTCATTGAGTATTTTTCTGTACATTTTGTCTCATATATACATCAAAATTGTTTGGATGATCAGCCAATCCTCTAAAAGGCGGATGCTAATCGCAGGGAACCTGAGTTGGTGTATGATCTTTCTACAGGCTAAGAGTGTTGAGAAGCGAGACCCTGCATTGGATCAGTCTCCTGAACACAATCTGGAGTTCGCTCTCAAGATCAACAATCCCCAACTCCAAAACCTGCAATTGCTCCTCCTTGCACGCGATTCTCTTCTTCTGGAATGCCTTGGACACAAGAGACCATTTGCTAGCACTCGGCATCAGGATCTCCTTTGATAGGAGGTACAACGTCGATTCCAGCATTGATAGAGCAATCTCTCTTGCTTCAGACAATAGCTTGACCACTCTGCAGCTATCAGTGTCAAGAACAACCTTGCTGTTGATCTTCTTGAGCTGCTTCTGCGCCTTCTTGACCAGACGGGCATAACACTGAGCCTTGGCCTGAACAGCCACATCGTCTCCTCTCTTGAGACCCAATTGCATCTCTTGGACGCTTGTCCTGAGCTCTGCGAAGCTTTCTTGCATGGCACTGCAGAGGTCAAGCAAGACGAGAGATCGCTCAAGCTCCTCCTCCACTGCCTTCCTCTGTTGACACTTGCTGCTGGGAAAGCAAATGAGCTCATCGATGCAGCTGTAGATGCTCCCAAGCTTGGACAGACCATCAACTATGGTTTCGATGTTCGCAGAGGGAGAAGAGACAGCCGTCGTCAGGCTCTGGATCTGTTCCTCGACATTGGTTCCGTTGGAGCGAGGGCTTGAGGGCACACTCGCGGATCTCAGGTGGAAGGCCATGCTTGGAAGGGAAGGGAAAGTTATGAAGCCTGTTTTCGCTGGAGGATGGAATAGAAGTCAAGTTTCTGCAATTGTGTCTTCCCAGCTCTGGCTTTCCTCTTTATATAGGGAAAGAGGTTGAAGCAACTGCACAGCCCAACCAGCAGACAGCAAGAATCATTCTCATGTGTGATCGTGATGACTTGCAACAGAATCCACTCAACCCAAGAGGCATCGCTGGATGAGCTTGATTAGGAGGCTGTCATGTCTGCATTGTGGGTGGCAAACTGAACTGCACGGGTGAAGGGCCATCGAGTTTAGTATCAGATTCAGATCATCGTCATTGAATTCACATACAAGTTGCCTGTGGAAGAACAAACAGCATGTTGACTTTGCCTCACCTCCAGGCTCCCAAGACATGTCAAGTGATAGACCGTGTCGTTCGATCAACCCCACGGGTTTCTACAATTTCCTGAGCACATTAGGTGTGACTCTTAAATAAATAGATTATTATAACCATGCTGTAAAGTTGAAATTACCAATAGCAAATAATCCGTTCAAAATGTACAATATGTGCACGCTTTGCCACAGATATCCATATCACCTAAGCATCATGAGAAAACATATGATTTTTTAGAGGGAAGCAACAGCCATGTGTTCTATGATTGTACCAGTGCAATTCACTATTTTGTTCACAGGTGGTTTCCTGGGGTAAATAGGCACAAGTAAATATTTTCCTAATGTTATATTTTATCTTCTAAGGAATCTTCTATGCAGAATATTTCGCTCCTAAAAAATTTATCTTCGGTCCAGACTTTTTTTTTTAAAAAAAAGCATAGAACAAATCCCAAATTTCAAGCACTCTCCAAATAATTTTGCACAAGAAAATTATTAAGGTAGCATCATAGGCAATCTGTAAAATGGCAAGCGCACTGTCGACAGAATGTGGAACTAAATGATGGTGTGCCCAAAAGTTTATGAGCCAATGCACTTTATAACCAAGGTTTCTTAAGGATCTGCAGCTAGATTAACAGAACTAGCCAAAGAAGTGACATGGTGTCCATCCAGCAGTGGCTTGCCTCTCTATTTAACAGAACTAGCCAAAGAAGTGGCATCGCTGACCTTGTAGACAGCAAGAATCTATTCAACGACGAGGTGCTGTGCTGCGGTGACAAAGAGACAGATTGCTTGTCCAGCTTTAGAAGCATCTCGGACTATAGTTGAGCATCACCGTAGGATGTTTCGATAATCAGTGGCAAAGCCATCTGCACGGGTGCCTAGTTAAATGTTAGGTTCAGATCTTGAGAAGAGCTGCCTGCTATTTTACATTTGACTTTAGCATTCATGATTCTTCATGCCACAGTGTCCTGTCTGCAGTCTTCTGGTACTTCCAGCATTTAGAATCTGAAGTTTGCAAGTTCAAGATGATCCACATGCTGCCCAAGTTTCTTAAGCGTTGGGTCTAACCGAACCACATTATCATGTTCCAAGTATTGGCAGCAAGAATCAGAATATATAGTGGCTTACTCTGGAGCAAATCAATTATCAATTGCGAGCTCAAATCTCGTGGCTAGAGCTGGCATGCCATCAGTTAAGCAGAGCAAGATCCATTTCACAAGGATCTTGTGCCTGTTGTTGAGCCACATTGCATGTGAATGTTACCAGTGTCCATTTCATCAAACAACTAGTACTAATTTCTTTTATAATACAAATAAAGAGTTAAAGCGACTTTTTTTATACAAATTTATCTGAACTCCCAATTTCAGGTTATAGTTTAGCAATTTAGCTGTCTTCCCTTGTCAAGTTTGGACAAGAAAATTCAAAGATCAGACAACTATGACAGCATGAAATGGATCAAAACTTTGCTCTTTCGTTGAGTATTTTTCTGTACACTTTGTCTCATATATACATCAAAATTGTTGTGATGATCAGCCAATCCTCTAAAAGGCGGATGCTAATCGCAGGGAATCTGAGTTGGTGTATGATCTTTCTACATGCTAAGAGTGTTGAGAAGCGAGACCCTGCTTTGGATCAGTCTCCTGAACACAATCTGGAGTTCGCTCTCAAGATCAACAATCTCCAACTCCAAGACCTGCAATTGCTCCTCCTCGCACGCAACTCTCTTCTTCTGGAATGCCTTGGACACAAGAGACCACTTGCTAGCACTCGACATCAGGATCTCCTTTGACAGGAGGTATAATGTCGATTCCAGCATCAATAGAGCAATCGCTCTTGTTTCAGACAATAGCTTGATCACTCTGCAGCTATCAGTGTCAAGAACAACCTTGCTGTTGATCTTCTTGAGCTGCTTGTGCGCCTTCTTGACCAAACGGGCATAAGACTGAGCCTTGGCCTGAACAGCCATATCGTCTCCTCTCTTGAGACCCAGTTGCATCTCTTGGAGGCTTGTCCTGAGCTCTGCGAAGCTCTCTTGCATGGCATTGCAGAGGTCAAGCAAGACGAGAGAGCGCTCAAGCTCTTCGTCCACTGCCTTCCTCTGTTGACGCTGGCTGCTGGGAAAGCATATGAGCTCATCGATGCAGCTGTAGATGTTCCCGAGCTTGGACAGACCATCAATTATGGTTTCGATGGTGGCTGAGGGAGAAGAAACAGCTGCCTTCAGGGTCTGGATCTGTTCCTCGACATTGGTTCCGTTGGAGTGAGGGCTTGAGGGCACACTGGCGGACCTCAGGTGGCAGGCCATGTTTGGAATGGAAGAGGAAGTTATGAAGCCTGTTTTCGCTGGGGATGGAAGAGAAATCAAGTTTCTGCAATGGTGTCTTCCCAGCTCTGGCTTTCCTCTTTATATAGGGAAAGAGGTTGAAGCAACCGCACAGCCAAACCAACAGACAACAAGAATCATTCTCATGTGTGATTGTGGTGTGCCGCAACAGAAGCCACTCAACCCATGAGGCATAGCTGGTTGAGCTTGATTAGGACGCTGTCATGTCTGCATTTTGGGTGGCAAACTGAACTGCACGGGTAAAGGGCCATCGAGTTTAGTATCAGATTCAGATCATGGTCAATTAATAACATGCAAGTTGCCGGTGGAAGAAGGAACAGCATGTTTTCTTCGCTTGGCCTCACCTCCAGGCTCCTATGACACGTTTAACCAGCTGATGACAGCATTACACAACAGATCAGTGATAGTCCTTGTTCAGCTTTGCTCATGCTTCTATTCTTCATTTCCTGCTCGTTCGATCATCCCCACGTGTCTCTACAATTTCCTAAGCACATTAGGTGCAACTCTCAAATAAATAGATTATAATCACGCTGTCAAGTTGCAAGTACCAATAGCAAATAGCAAATAATACATTCAAAGTGTACAGTATGTGCATGCTTTGCCACAGATATCGATGTCTCCTAAGCATAGTGATAAAACATATGATTTTTTAGAGGGAAGCAACAGACATGTGGTCTATGTGTACCAGTGCAATTCACTATTTTGTTCACAGGTGGTTTCCTGGGGTAAATAGACACAAGTAAATATTTTCCTAATGTTATACTTTATCTTCTAAGGAATCTTTAATGCAGAATATTTCGCTCCTATGAAAATTTATCTTCAGTCCAGATATTTTTATAGACAAGCATAAAACAAACCCCAAGTTCATAGCAATCTCCAAACAATTTTGCACAAGAAAATTAGTATGGTAGCATCATAGGCAATCTGTAAAATGGCAAGCGCACTGTCTACAGAATTTGGTACTAAATGATGGCGTGCCCACAAGGTCACGAGCCAATGCACATTTAACCAAGGTTTCTTAAGGATCTGCAGCTAGATTAAAAGGCGAAGAGGATAATTCACTCACAAATAGGGATGCAAGTTATATTTATTTGGTCCATTGAGTCGATCCAAAAATTTAATAAAATAAACTAAGATAGCATTGTGCGTAATTAATTTAGGAGGAGAAATAAACTAGAATGGCATGCCATCGTAATTATTTAGTTGATCCATAAAATACCATCGGCTACCCACTTGCATCCCTACTCAGAACAGAGATATCCTCGCACGAGTTAGCTTTGCAGATTTGTTGAAACGTATCGGGAAAATAATCAGTACATTCAGAGTGCTATTTACACGAGCAGCTAGGTGCCTAACCTTATTTCAGCTTACTTGGATCTTCCTCCGAATTATGATATGTTTTTTGTGTTGTGAAATCTGAAGCAGGTCCCCCGCAAGGGAATTCGGACCACAGATTTCGTCGCTCGATGCTTGCGCTTCCGGAAACATGGATGCCACAGAAGTTTATCTCTGAAACAAAGATTCAGACAGATTACGCAAGTGACATGATTTAACGCTGAAGCTAATCGACCGCGTTGTCCATGGAAATGGAGAGGCGGCGGCGAAAGGCTCACTAGTTCATCCGCTCGCCTCCGGTTATGGCGACCTAGGGCCGCGAATCACACGAAGATGAGTAGGCGCCCCAGCTGCGGATGCGAAAAGGGCTGCGGTGGCGACCTTGGAGGGCGGCCGGCTGGCCTGCCATGCTGCGGATCTTCCGCCGCTGTTGTCCTCCATCTCCCTCACCGATTCGCAGGTTTCAGCCAAATTTACACGTGATCCCTAGAGGATTTTATATAAACATATGAATCGTGACTATCAATCCCGATCCGCAGGTTATTATAAAATATCGGTCCAACTTTTATCCAACGTTTTACATAAAGTCCTCCGAATTTTTACAGATTAGTCCCTATTGCTTCTGCTCTCTCCAAGAGTATGCGTTCCCGTCCACCGCCGGCCGCTGGCCGCCGGCGCCGCTACAAGGGGCCGGAGCTCTGGTGGTGGGAGTATCACCAGATAGCACCTGGACCTCCTCGTGGTCTTCCTGATCCTTTCCTCCGCCCACTCGTCCATCCGCCCCTTCTCGCCTCGGTACGAACGCTCGACGGAGACCATGGGCGAGATGTTCCTGCGCTACGCGCCGTGCGGCGGCATCAACCGCCGGAAGGGCGATCTGCTGCCGCTCCGTGGCCACCGCGCTGCTGCACCGCTCGTCCGCACCCAGCCCTCGATCGGGAGTGGCCCCAAGTCACTGCGCCCTCCCCTTCCGGCAGCCTGCTACCTGCTCCTTGAGTTGAGGTGAAGGCTAAACGTTTTGATTGATTTGATGCATCTGAAGTCGCTTGATTAGGGTGCGTTCTGCATATTTTGCTCGCAGCTGCTTGCATCTTGTGAGATGATGCAGTTGCAGTCTATGGTTGTTTGGGCGATCGCAAAGCATTCAGTAAACTGCAAAATCAGTAGCACTGCATAATATGCTTGGCAATGCATACAACAAATGTTATTGATTAAAGGAATTTCGAAGTGGAAAATGCGATGATGTCCATCCAGCAGTGGCTTGCCTCTCTATTTAACAGAACTAGCCAAAGAAATGGCATCGCTGACCTTGTAGACAGCAAGAATCTATTCGACGATGCGGTGCTGTGCTGCAGTGACAAAGAGACAGAACTGCTTGTCCAGCTTTAGAAGCACCTCGGACTATAGTTGAGCATCAGCGTGGGATGTTTCAATAGTTGGTGGCAAATTCATCTGCACGAGTGCCTAGTTTTATGATAGATTGATATCGTGACAAGAGCTGCCCGCTGTAGAACATTTTGACTTTAGCATTCATGATTCTTCATGCCACATTGTCCTGCCTGCTTGTGCTTCCAGCATTTAGAATCTGAATTTTGCAATTTCAAGATGAATCACATGCTGCCCAAGTTTCTTAACCGGTGGCACCATCCAAACCACATCATCATGTTCCAAGTATTGGCAGCAAGAATCAGAATATATAGTGGCTTACTCTGGAACAAAACAATTATCAATTGTGAGCTCATATCTCGTGGCTAGAGCTGGCATGCTATCAGTTAAGCAGAGCAAGATCCACTCCACAAGGATCCTGTGCCTGTTGTTAAGCCACATCGCATGTGAATGTTAGCAGTGTCCATCTCATCAAACAACTAGTACTAATTTATTTTATAATACAAAAATAAAGAGTTAAAGGGACTTTTTTTTCAGGTTATAGTTTGGCAATTTAGGTGTCTTCGAAGTCAAATTTGGACAAGAAAATTCAAAGATCAGATAATTTTGACAACATGAAATGGATCAAAACTTTGCTCTTTCATTGAGTATTTTTCTGTACACTTTGTCTCCTATATACATCAAAATTGTTTGGATGATCAGCCAATCCTCTAAAACACGGATGCTAATCGCAGGGAACCTGAGTTGGTATATGATCTTTCTACAGGCTAAGAGTGTTGAGAAGCGAGACCCTGCTTTGGATCAGTCTCCTGAAGACAATCTGGAGTTCGCTCTCAAGATCAACAATCCCCAACTCCAAAACCTGCAATTGCTCCTCCTTGCACGCGATTCTCTTCTTCTGGAATGCCTTGGACACAAGAGACCACTTGCTAGCACTCGGCATCAGGATCTCCTTTGATAGGAGGTACAACGTCGATTCCAGCATTGATAGAGCAATCTCTCTTGCTTCAGACAATAGCTTGACCACTCTGCAGCTATCAGTGTCAAGAACAACCTTGCTGTTGATCTTCTTGAGCTGCTTCTGCGCCTTCTTGACCAGACGGGCATAAGACTGAGCCTTGGCCTGAACAGCCACATCATCTCCTCTCTTGAGACCCAATTGCATCTCTTGGAGGCTTGTCCTGAGCTCTGCGAAGCTCTCTTGCATGGCATTGCAGAGGTCAAGCAAGATGAGAGAGCGCTCAAGCTCTTCCTCCACAGCCTTCCTCTGTTGACGCTGGCTGCTGGGAAAGCATGTGAGCTCATCGATGCAGCTGTAGATGTTCCCGAGCTTGGACAGACCATCAACTATGGTTTTGATGGTGGCAGAGGGAGAAGAGACAGCTGCCTTCAGGGTCTGGATCTGTTCCTCGACATTGGTTACGTTGGAGCAAGGGCTTGAGGGCACACTGGCGGTTCTCAGGTGGCAGGCCATTGTTGGAATGGAAGAGGAAGTTATGAAGCCTGTTTTCACTGGAGATGGAAGAGAAGTCGAGTTTCTTCAGTGGTGTCTTCCCAGCTTTGGCTTCGCTCTTTATATAGAGAAAGAGGTTGAAGCAACCGCACAGCCAAACCAGCAGACAAAAAGAATCATTCTCATGTGTGATTGTGGTGAGCTGCAACAGAAGCCACTCAACCCAAGAGGCATCTCTGGTTGAGCTTGATTAGGACGCTGTCATGTCTGCATTATGGGTGGCAAACTGAACTGCACGGGTGAAGGGCCATCGAGTTTAGTATCAGATTCAGATCATGGTGAATTAATTAACATGCAAGTTGCCAGTGGAAGAACGAACAGCATGCTGACTTCGCTTGTCCTCACCTCCAGGCTAACAAGGCACGTTCAACCAGATGGTCAGAGCATTACACAATGGGTGGATTGTACCTTCTCCTCATGTTCCGGTTTTTCTTTGCAGTCCTAGTGCATTAGGTGCTCCTAATTATTAAATTTATTGTCACGCTGTCACATTGCAATCTCCAATAGCGAAGAATCCATTCGTGCGTATAATATGTGCACACTTTGCAACAGATATCCATTATCTCCTAAGCATCATGAGAATATATATATATATATATATTTCTTTAAAGAGAAATAGCAGAAAAGGAGAAGAAAAGAGAATTAGTTACTTGTGTTGCATCTGCACCATTTACTATTTTGTTCACAGTTGTTTTCTAGGTTAAAGAGATACAGGTAAATATTTCCTAATGTTATGTTTTTTTTCTAAGGAATCATCTTCAAAGAATATTTCGCTACCATGAACATTTATCTTCAGCCCGGACACTCGTTTAAACAAGCTTAAAAAATCCAAAAGTTTCTAGCACTCTCCAAATAATCTTGCACAAGAAAAATACTATATATGGCTGTATAATAGGTAATCTGTAAAATGACAAGGCCGCTGTCTACAAAATGTGGAACTAAATGCTCGCATGCCCACAGGGCTTTGAGCCTGTGCACTTTTAACCAAGATTTATAAGGGATCTGCAGCGAGATTAAAAGGCAAATGGGATTATTGACTCACAACAAACATAACCTGACATGGCTGTATGGAGAGGTGAAACTTCTTTCCTATGGAACTGCTGAGTGCTGAGCTAGCTTACCAATTTATTTACTCTCCATCATCAAGTTCCCTAAATGGGCTATTGACCTTATAATTTCTCAAATGGCTCACTTCTTCTGGGATAACTCCGAGGATAGGCATAGATATCATTTAGCTAACTGGCAAATGATTGCCCAGAAAAAAAGAGTTTTGAGGGCCTAGGGATTCCTGACTTGAGAACCCTGAATATCTGCCTCTTGGCCTCCTGGATCTATAGATATCACCTGTAAGGAAGTGTCCTTTGAATGCAGATTGTGAAGTAGATTGCGCAGAAAAAAATTTGAGGGCCTAGGGAGTCCTGACTTGAGAACCCTGAATATCTCTGCCTCTTGGCCACCTGGATCTATAGATATCACCTGTAGATTGTGAAGTACAAGTACAGAGTTGAGCACCCCCAACATTTTTTTTTCTGCCCTGAGAGTGGTCCTTCTCCTTTTTGGAAAGGAGTCATGTAGGCAGCTCAAGCAGCTCGTATGGGCTATCAGTGGAAAGTGGGGGATGCGAGTAGGATCATTTTTTTTTTTGAAAATAGTAGGATCATATTTTGGGAGGACCATTGGTTTGTAGTCTTGCTTTCCAATATTTGCACCTTTATGTCATTCTGTGTGAAAAGGGGCGACTATAGACAAGGTATAGGATGGTGTGGACTTGTTGACCTTTAGAAGGTTAATGCTCCAAATGGGGGGAGCTGGTTCAGATTGCCAACAACATTACCCTCATTGATGAGGATGTTGCAATTATTTTGAAATACAACTCTTTGAATGGTAGGTATTCAGTGCACTCCCTGTATTCGGTTCTGAATTTTAGAGGTATTACATCTATTTTCAGCCCTGCAGTTTGGCATTTGAATGTGCCTCCTAGGATCCATGTATTTTTGTGGCTGATGTACAATAATAGGCTGTTAACTCGAGATAATAACCATAGTAAAAGAAGGGAATTGGAGGACAAGACTTACTGTTCTGTAATGATGATGAAAGTGTAAACCATCTGTTTTTTGTTGTTGTGTGTGAGGCAATTTCTGATTCTTTTTTGGTAATTAAACAGATGGGCACTGACTTTGAGTCAGTAACAATAAAAATGCAGTTTTGAATTGTGCTTGTGCAGGGACTTTGTGGTTCAGGTGCTACTGTGTTATCAAACATGGTACCACTTTAATCTGGTGCACGGAAAATTCCAACAAAAATATGGATAGATAGAGAATGCAAACACATATGTTCATGCAAAATTTGATGTGGAACAACATTTTGTACAAAAAGAGATCAACACTTGAATAGTAGTGGATTGCAGATCAGACATAGATATAAGCATTTGCACTCAGTCTATTCGAGTGTTGATTTTTTTTTGGTTCCTTCTTTTACAAATTTTATTCAATCTCAAATTTCACATGAACGTAGATGTTTGCATCCTCTTTCTCTCCATATTTTGGCTAGAATTTTCATGTAGCAGTTTAGGTGCTATTGTGTCAGTAGATATATTCTCGACTGACTATGCGCTACCCGATTGAGATTTTATGCAAATTTGAAATTACATAACTAAAAAGGATGTGAAAATTGCAATTCTAGTCAAGAAATAATTACCAGGTTAGCTAAATTCTTTTAATTTCTAAATAAATTTTGGTGTATTTCTAAGTTGATTTAGTGTAACTTAAAATCCGGCTGTAGTGGAA
Source organism: Panicum hallii (assembly GCF_002211085.1). NCBI lineage: Eukaryota > Viridiplantae > Streptophyta > Magnoliopsida > Poales > Poaceae > Panicum > Panicum hallii. The sequence goes on from NC_038042.1 coordinate 2,747,405, forward strand.
CCCTCTCAAAATACATAAATTTTGCAACATGTTTTATTTGGGTGCTAAATACCTACCTAGTTTTTTTTTCTAAAAGGAAGCTGTATGCATGTTATAAAAATCGGATATAGCTAGTAGAAGCAAATACTTGGTTATGATGGTGGGGATATGTTCCTTGAATTTGGACGGCTTCTTGGCTTGAATTTTGGTTATTCAAATACCTCGAAATGAGACAAAAATTGCATCCCGCGAGGTCGCGGCCCAAGATGATTTATCAGGTCGGACTTACTTTCTAGACCTTTGCATAGATGGCCCAGCTCGCATGCAAGGCCCAACTACCACGAGTAAGCACAGGGCCCACTATGAGGCGGCCGCACCTCCTCCGGCTCCGGCGCGGCGGCGGGACAGCGATACGCGGCGGCAGCGACCCGACTGGCGCAGTGCCTCCTGCCAGCTTGGCAGCCGTAGGCCGTAGCACACCGCACGCGCCGGCGGGGTCTCGCCGGTGCAGATTGCTCGGGGGTGCGGAATCGGAGGCTCGTAACCGCGTCTTGTTGCTCGAAATTTTGGAATACCCTAGCGTCTGTTTGATTGACACCCCCTTGTCTGGGTTGCTTGTTATTTAATTGCATAGTGTTATTATCTTCAAAAAAATTGCATAGTGTTATTGTTCAGCAACAAAAATATAACAGGGGAGGTCTCTTATTTTCTTGACACATTTAGACTGCTTCGATTCAGATCAGCTTACATGGTTACATTCGTTTGCATTTAAACTGAGACTAACCAAAATACCTTGACAAGACTATTTGATCATATATCACCCCTACACCAAAGAAAGCCCCAAAAGAAATAACAAAGGCAACCCTTTCGACCGTCTGTCCTGTGGATGGAACAGAGACTGGAGGTGCTTCAGCCGACCCACAGAGTTTAGCAGCCATAATCCCACACAACTTCGAGTTCCCATCAAAGCTAGAACTTGGAAATGTACTAAGCTGGCCTCCATTCGGAATAGGCCCTTCCAGGTCATTATGAGAAACATTGAATACAGAGAGGAAGTGCAGGTTGTTCAGAGCTGATGGGATTGCACCTGTGAGATGGTTGCTAGACAAGTCTAAAATTTGCAGATTTGTCACCTTGCTGAGTTGCTGTGGAATCTCTCCTGACAAGCCGTTGAAGCTCAAATTGAGCTTCTCAAGTGATTTCAACTGAACAATCTCCTGGGGAATCACACCTGTTAACTCATTACGACTAAGATCCAGTGTTTTCCCGAAAGTAGTGGCTATCCGGTATTGAAATGAGTGAGCGAAATAAAGAGGTAGCTCAAACACCCTTAGATCCAAATGGGTTGCAGTCTTTTCTGTTCTTAGCATTGTCATTTCCATTAAGGCTGTTGGTAACTCCCCTGTAAGGTTATTAGATGCTAGGTCTAGAAGGAAAAGTGAAGTTAAGTTTTTGATCCAGGCTGGTATTGGTCCGCTGAGCTGATTCCTGTCCAAAAATAACATCTCCAGATTTTTGAGCTTTGACAGCCAAAGAGGTATTTTACCGGACAATGAGCAATCATTTATGGAAAGAACTCGAAGATTCTGAAAACCATCAATCGTTTCATCTTCTGGCATTGCCTCACCCTTGTAGCTGGATCCAATAAGTAGGGATGTGAGATTTCTACAGTTCTTTAAGATCTGAAGTGTATTTGTGATATTTGTAAAATTGTTGGCACCAAGTGACAGGAAAACAAGATATTTCAAATTTCTTATTCTTGGTGACAGCTGCCCATGCAAGTTGTTGCTAGATAGCCGCAATGCCATCAGGTTGCTGCATGAGTAGATGCTTTCTGGAATTGTGCCAGTGAAGTTGTTGTACAGAAGATCTAATGCTTTTAGATTGAGCAGGTTGAAGAAGTTGACTTTGTGAAGCTCTCCGCAGAAATTGTTATCCTTGAGGTCAATCGTTATGATATTTGTGCAATTGCTCAGAGCTGATGGCAGCTCCCCAAACATGTTGTTGTTGTTCAAATGGAGTCCCTCCAGTCTCTTGAGCTGGCCTATAGATTCCGGAATCTTGCCATTTAGCCTATTACCTCCAAGGTCAAGATTAACCAGATTTCTGAGCTTCATTATTTGTGCACCATCAAGCAATCCCTGCAACCTGTTGTTTGGGAAAGAGAGGTACTCTAACGATGTAGCGTTGAATAGCTCATCTGGGAGAAGCCCACTGAGGTGGCTGTGGCCAGCCTTGAGCACTCTAAGTGCAGAGCATTTACCCATACCAGCAGGGATGCTGCCACTGAATTGGTTGAAGGAAAGGTCAAGCAATGCAACAGATGTTGAGTTGATGCAGAAAGAAGATGGTATCCATCCTTGGAAACTATTGTTGCTTGCATTGATGGCAATCAAATTTCTTGTTTTCTCCCACATTGTAGATGGAAATTCTCCTGTAAACAAGTTGCTTGAGATGTTGAGTGTTTGCAATGGCTGCTCAGTGATTGATGGATGAGGTTCTTGCAGGGCCCCACTGAGGCGGTTGAAGCTCAAATCAAGTACCGTGATGCTGCCAGATGACAATAGTTCTGATGGCAGGTTACCAGAGAGTGAGTTGTATGAGAGGTTGAGGCGCAACAAGCTGGTGAGCTTGCCAAGGGACGGTGAGATGCTTCCTTCTAGGCTTCTATAGGCTAGAGACACCTCCATAACTGCTCCACGTCCATTGCAAGTGATGCCTTCCCACTTGCAGCAGTCTGTGCCATTCCGCCAGGACATGGTAACACCACCATCATGAGATAGCCCAGCAATGAACTGTATCAGGGAGCTCTTCTCCTCCTCATTGCATGAAGTGGCAGGAGAAGCCATGATGAGTAGCAGCACAAGGGGAAGACCGAAGAAAGGCATGGCCAGCCTACTAACCTTGCTTTTGCATGAAAAAATGTGGTGCTCTCCGCATGGTTTTCCTTTTCATGAGTTTTGATCTAAGTAGCAATTGTATTTGTAAAGACCCTGCTCCGGAAGGTGGCTAACTCTTGGAGCCACGCTTGCTGAATATATGTAGGGAAAGAATGGTAAGGTGCAAGTAGGGAAACATGAAGCATGAGAAGTCAATTGACCAATCTCAGCACTTAAAGTATACTACAAGTCATATATACTAATTTGTGAGCGTGGAAAACTGGTGCTTAAATTGGCCACATGATAAAGACCACTGTCAGATTAGCAGTAATCGATCTAGGACGGCACAGGGTGCTCATTGCTTAACTGTCACATCACTGCTTTTTTTTAGCTGTTCACATCACTGATTGTGAGATGTAATGAGCCGGCTGTGGAGATGCATGCTCTGTTGTTGACACCAAACAATGTGGCTTGCTTACCACAGCACTGTTGAGCTAATAGAAATACTGCTAACTACTATCGTGGAGTTTCAAACTGACAATTCGCTTGAGCTGCCTCTTTGCGTTTTATTCATTAATCTAATCTTGACCTCCAATCGACCGCTACCGCCAATTGACCGCTGGACCGAATTTCGTCACCAACATTGCTTACCTTCTGGCTCACTTAACCAGGTGATGTTTGCACTTTGCACTTGGGGGTGATCAAAGCAGTTGAGTTGAGAGAACTATGACAAGTCCAATTTGACATTCGCGTATCCCTTGACAGGCGCCCTCTGTTCTGTACATCTTTCTACCAGGCTCAATCTACCAGCTCACTGCCATGATCCAGGAGTGACGAAACAAGATCTATGACTCCAGAGACACGCGAAGATTTTCCACGGCGTCGATGAGAATTTACACAGAAGGGTGACCTGCGTTCCTCGCTATCTGGGTTCGCCACTTTTTGTGAGCGTGCAAATGTGATCGCTGTTGCAACTCATTGACAAATGCGCAGCGGAGACGATGCTGTGGAAGGCGAAGAATGTTGAGCAACAATTGTGCTATGCAGATACGCATTGCTGGTCAGTTGTGACGACGTCGTCTTCGGCCTGATGCGTTTGCTTGTTTCTCCTTTTCATCTTGACTCTTTGACTTCTAGAGCGTGGAGGATGTTTTGCTGGTCAATCTTTTTCTCCCTACTGGCTACTGCTGGTGCTGGCTTTGTATTGACGTCATCATGACATCATTCGTCGACATGTACACACTTTTTTTTTTGAAACGAGATCAACATGTATATACTTGGCCCAGATTTTTATGCAGGTGACGCTGTGCACGTTTACTAGTGGAGGTTTTCCTTTTGCCAAATGTTCTCGTATGTTTTTAATACTACATGTTCGCCAAATATACTAGAATCAAACAAATTGTTGCCAAACTCCTAGTAGACGAACATTCTCCAATGTAAAAAATGTAAATATGAATCTGCATACTAGAATCAAACATGCATTTGCCGGCTATTTCTTCTAGTCCCTGTGTTCCAGCAAAAGCGACACATTTGAATCTTCAAACTTTGCATGGTTGTGCTCCCTGTGTCCTGCAAATGCCACATGTTTGAATATGGAAACTCTGCATGTTTTTTTAAAAAAGGATTCCCTAAATATCTAATCGTGCCACACAACTGAGGTCAAAATGGATAAATGATTTCCACGGGGTTTGTATCTTTCAAAGGGATACTTTCAAAGGGATACTTTCAAATGGATAAATGTTCTTAAAAAAGGCTGTTTTTCTTATGGGCCACATCCGCAGCCCAGGTCACAACACGGCCCAATACGTCGGAAGCAAGAAGCGCGCGACACGGACGCCGGGAGAGTTTTTAAAAAAAGGGATAAAAAAATAAAATTCAAAAAAGGGGACCTGGATGGGAGAAATTAGGAAAATGGGTACCTCCCGCCCTTTGACCGGGCGGAAAGAAACCTCCCGCCCACCCATCGGGCGGGAGGTTACCCGAGGGGCTCTTCGCAAAATTTCTTATTTGCGAAGAGATCCCTGCCGGGGCCTGCGGGGGCATCCCGCCCACCCAAAGGGCGGGATGCTGTCCTGAGGGGCATCCTGCCATTTGGTCGGCGGGAGGTCCCCCCGGCTATATAACCCCGAACCTGCTCCAAAAATTTCATTTTATCCAGCAAAAATTAGAAAAAAAGAAAGAGAGGAGAGGAAGAGAGAAGAGAAAGCGGCGAAGCCCTGTTCACACGTCGATTTGGAGGTATATTCTCATTCTAGCCGTATAATTACTTGAAAATAACTATAATCTAGGAAATATTTCATAGAGTAGTTATGTTTTGAATAGTTTTTAGTATTTTCATTTGTTTTTAGTATAATTTATATTCTGAATAGTTTAGAATTTGTAAAATATAATCTGAGAATCGCTGAAACTTAGGGTCGTCGTTGTGTATTAATATGTAGTATAACTAGTTTATTCAACTGTGCGGTATTTTCAGATATGTCTTCTGAGAAGGGTATTTTCAGTATATATTACGAAGAAGGAAATGTGATTTATGGGCCAAATGGGGTAGATTTAAGTGAATTCAACTGTGCGGTCAGAGGAATTATCAGACCGCACGAGAGGATATTTGAATCCCTATGCAACTGGTTAATGAGGGGATTAAGCATTAATCAGGAGACACACACTATGAGTGTTCAATGCGTCATAAATCGTACCACTCACGCTTTGATCTGGGAGCTGATGCCACTTGCAAGCAACGAGGACTGGTTAACTTATCTGCAAAATGCAAGTCATTGGCAATGGCCACTGGTACTCCTTGTCAGTGTGCACCAGAACCCTTTGATAAACATTGAAGCTGCTCCGGGGGATGAAAATATTGATGAAGAAGTTGAGGAGGCAAACATTGAGGCAGGTGGGACCGCAGCACCTCAATGCGTGGCTGATGAGGGGGAGAACATACCCTTCATTGTTGAACAGCTGCAAGACGAAGAACGTGAATTGGACGAAGCAATGAATGCCGTTCGTCTGATGATGACGATGATGTGCCTCAAGATTGGGTAAGCAGCGACTTCAGTCATCTTGTCGTAGATGACGGTTCTAGCTGGCCTTCGGATTGCAGGGAGAATGAAATTATCCAGGGTGCAAGGTACCACTCAATTGAAGAGGTGAAGGAAGCTGTTAAGTGCTGGTCTCTCTCTCTTATGCGAGAGTTTAAAACAGTCGAGTGCAAATCTCGTAAGTACGATGTGGTATGTGTGAAGGATGGCTGTCCGTGGCGGGTGCATGCCTATAAGGGTTGGAGATGAGGTTTGGTACGTTCGAGGCTGCATATGATAATGTTTCTCGATTGCTGGCCGTCCTATGTCAGAGAAATCCTGAAAGCTATTATGACCTGAAACCCTAGACAGAGGAGAAGGTCCACCCTACACATTGCAGCGGGTCTTTTTCAGCTTGGGTCCATGCATTAACGCATTCCATCACTGCCGGCCTCTCCTGTGCATCGACAGGACCTTTCTCACAGGAAAGTATAGATTGCAAATGCTGACAGCTATTGAAGTGGATGAAAACAATCAATTGCTGCCTGTTGCTTTTGCTTTTGTTGAGAGTGAGAACACAGACAGTTGGTACTGGTTCCTGGAACGGGTTAAACTTGCAGTCGTTCGGGATAGGGAAGATGTCTGCCTGATTCATGATCGTCACGCCGGCATACTGAGGGCAATACTAGATTTGCAGCAGGGGTGTGTGGAGACCGGAGAGCCGCCCAAGTGGCGTGATGTTCGCAGTAGGTGGTGCATGAGACATATCGGTGCAAACTTTTTCAGGCAGTTCAAGAACAAGCACCTTATGGATACGTTCAAGAGGCTATGCAAGGAAACGAATCAGCAAAAATTTAACAAGCAGTGGTAGAAACTTGATGAACTGACTGGGAAGAAAAGAGCCGAGGACGCATCAAAAAACATAATTGCACAGGATGAAGCAGAGGCTTTGTGCCCTTTGCCAACAGATACTGCACGTACTCACAGAAGGTCTGGGTCAGCGGTGAAAATCTTTTCTGAATGGATTGAGAATGAACCCAAGGAGAAGTTGGCGTTACTTTATGATACCGATGGTGCAAGGTACGGCATAATGACCACCAACTTCGCCGAGGTTTACAATTGGGTGCTGCGAGGTGTTCGTGGGCTTCCATTGGTTGCAATTGTGGAATTCATCGTCCGCGGATGTACCGATTACTTTAGGGAGCGGTTCACTAAAAATCAGGTATTCATGCGAGATCCTGACAGAAATTTTAGATTCATGGTAACACAATATATGACTAAGAAGGCAGAAAGCGCCCGGCTACACCACGTACGGCAATGTGGTACACAGGAGCTCAAGTTTGAGGTATCTCCTAAAGACAGGGCGCGACGTGGCATGAGACGTCAAACTCCTGTAAAGGAGTGCATTCTCAAGTTTGATGGAACTTGTTGTTGCTCATGCATGAGGCCCAAGTTGCTGCACTTATCTTGTTCTTATGTAATGGCTGCTTGTGCGGATATTCGACATCCTGTCGATATATATGTTTCCCATTACTTCAGAAAGGAGACAATTGCCAGCACCTGGCAGTATGAGATCTATAGGTTCCGTTTGGTTGGATCGTTCACTGAGACAGCGAATCCTGTTATATATATTCCAGACCCAAAATCATCACGAGTTCAGAGATGGCGCCGTCAGACACGGCGTATTCGTAATGATATGGATGAGTCAGAGCTCCGTCCGAGGATACAGCGCTGCAGTGCATGTAATCAGATTGGACACACGTATAAACATTGTCCAAACAATGATGCTGGCCCCAGTTCTGCTGAAGCTGGCCCTACAGGTGATGCTACAGATGGAAGACCTCCGGTTGCATCAAGGAGTGGGAGACGTCGCCGATCGAGTGCTAGTACGTCATCAGGTAGGGCTGGAAAAAAAAGCTCGCGGCTCGAAGCTCGGCTCGGGCTCGGAGCGGCTCGGCTCGGCTCGGAGCGGCTCGCGAGCTTAGAACGAGCCGAGCCGAGCCTCTTTTCTCGGCTCGCTAAAACGCCGAGCCGAGCCGAGCCGGCTCGCTCCGGCTCGCGAGCCGGCTCGCGAGCTGAGGCCAAACCAATGAAAGCCTGCGTGTAGCTGTTTATGATGCTCTTTATGCATTTTTTTCTTGCTGTTAAACATTTAAGAGTTAGAAGTAAGTTAAACTAAGAGAATCTTGCTGTGGTCCTGTTAAAACCTTGCTGAGTTGCTGTTATGAATGCTTCTTATTGAAACCTTGCTGTTTTCTCCAAAACTTATCTGTAATGCAATAACTAGTTGTGGCTCGCGAGCCGGCTCGAGCCGGCTCGCGAGCCGATAACGAGCCGAGCCGAGCCTCTTCCACCAGCTCGTGAAATTACCGAGCCGAGCCAGGCTCGGCTCGCTAGATGACCGAGCCAAGGCGAGCCGAGCCGAGCCTGGCTCGGCTCGGCTCGTTTCCAGCCCTATCATCAGGCATCATTTAGTTGCAATTTTATTTGAACGTTGTTTGCTCATGTGTAATATTTATCACGTTGAGATTGTATCACACCTGGATGTGTATTTGTAATATTTGCCGCATTGACTGAAGACAGAATATTTGGATTCTACTTGCAAAACGTTATCATTTAACTATCTTCGTACGACTTTTAGATACCGTAATCTTCTTCATAAAATTGAATTAAAATTTTATATGCATACATAAGAGTATGGCGAATAAATCTTATATTTGAAAAAAGTCTGAATTTCAAATAGTTTGCGAAACATAAATTCTAAGAGAATATAACAAAAATCACAACCGGGGGACCTCCCACCCGCTGGCCGGGCGGGAGGCCTGCTTCAGGGACCTCTTCGCGAATAAGAAACTTTTCTTATTCGCGAAGAGGCCTCTGGAAATTTTTTCCGAACCTCCCGCCCGATGGGTGGGCGGGAGGTTCCTTTCCGCCCGTTCAAAGGGCGGGAGGTACCCATTTTCCTAATTTCTCCCATCCGAATCCCTTTTTCGAATTTTTTATCCCCTTTTTAAAAAAACTCGACGCCGGGATGCGCAAAGCCCACGCCGCGAGTCTGCGACGCGGCGGCGGCGGCGGCGGTGACCCCCGCACTGCCGCTGCGTCGTCGACTCGACGGCTCGGACTCCGGAGTGCGCCGCACGCGCGGGAGGACGATCCCCGCAGTCTAGGGTGGTGGGTCCTCTGAGACGTGCTCCCAAGGTACATCCTGCAGAAACCCTGTTGGGAAAAGCTCGAGTTTGAGATGCCCTGACATTTACGATTGTGACAATACTACTATTTTAGAGAAAAGTGACAATACTACTATTGTAGGATATTTACGATGATTCAACTGAGTAGTGTTTTTTCCAGAAAGAAAATTGAATGATGAATGCATTATTTCTGTACGGAAATCTACAAGTTTGAGGGAATGTTTTGGGTGGCAAATTTAGAGTGCTTCAATTTAAATCAGCTTACATAGTTGCATGTTTTATTTTCATTTCCCCCAATGGGTTTTTTCTTTGAACGGGTATTCCTGTTGCCATTATTTTTAATATTTGAAAATAAGTTCGTACATTGATATGACACGTGGGTAATGGCAACGCAACTTAAAAGGAAGATACATCAGTGCTTGAAATCCACAATCACAAAGTCCATAAGGGGGAGAGACCAACTAGATAACCTAGAGTTCTGGTACATAACCTGAACAAAAAGGACAGCCATGAATATAACCAAGACTCCAGAAATTAGCTAATCACTCTGTCTTGCATGTGGTCAGCCCCAGGATTGCTTCCATCTTCACCATGGGACTGCTGGTCATCAGCACCAGGCAGGAAGAGATGAGTGTTTAGTAATCAGGAGGGTTGTTTTCCTCACAATCACCAACTTTACATAGTCTTTGTGATGTGAACCCGCCTTTAGGATTTATTCCTGATATTTCGATAAGAGGCTTGGGATAACTTGATTGATGGAGGAGACGGCGTTCACGGCCCGACTACAGTCTTCCAAGGATGCTGCGCCTTAGCAACCGATACACCACCTCCTATGGTTGCTGCGATCTCGTGGAGCGCGACACCCCGGCCACCAGGGCACTCGTCCTGCGAGCAATCGAAGAACTAGCAAGAATAAGTAGAATAAGTATTGAAAATATGAGATGTAATTAAAGATCTCAAACTGAATCTCAAATATGGTGGGGTTCTGAAAAAATAAGTGGACTGGCGGCTGGATCAGCATGCGCGACTATAAGAAAATAGCAAAAACTAAACTTGTATCTAACAAAACCCCGAGTGTTCTTGGCAGCGGCTAAGAGTTATAAGGAAGTGAAAGAATGACCACAAGAATGCCGGGGTCGTATCCCAACCCTAGGACGCGTCCGAATTGCACTCAACTTGATACACGGCCCATTGGGCCAAAATAGGATGACGCAGCACTATGAGCTGAAAAGCACGACTCTGTAGATATGGAGGTGATTCCATATTCTTGAAAAGTAGATTTGATAAACTTTTCAGAAAATACTTGAACGCTCAAAACGGAGTTCGGGTGAAGTCGTGGCGGCCGTCACAAGTCGTGTCTATCGTGCAGTCCGAATTCAGCCTGCGCGATGCCTCTTCTCTTTTGATCCAATCCATTGTTGCTGAGTAAAATAAGAGTCTACGTATCTCTGTTGTCTAAATATGATGAATCCGAGCTTAAGAGTGAACTTAGTAAGCCAACAAGTACGAGAATCAAGTAATATTGGCGAAATAGATACTGGTGCAGGTGTAGATGTATCGTTGAGGTGATATCCTGGTTACTTCATCAGTCTCAACGTAATCATAATCTCTAAATATGGTTCGCAACTATTAGATGTATATAGCCCTATATACGTCTAATGGAAACTACGCAAAAGCTGAACAACTGTAGATGTTTCCGAACTTGAAGGCTATGTTTCTGCCCGTATATATATTGTTTAGTCGCGTATTTATATTGGAAAGTATCCCTCTATTTTTAAATTTAATATATGACGTGTGTGTTTACTTGTTGGAGGTTCCATTTTTTGCCAACCATTCTCGTGTGTTTTCAAAAATATATTTGCCGATTAGTATACTGGAACCAAATATTCTCCATCTCTTTCTTCAAACTAATAGAGACGCATGTGCTGCAAACATGTATATTGAAAATCTATTAAATAGAAATTTTGTATTTATAGAAAATCTAGTAAATAGTAATTTTATATTTTATAGTAAAGATGTTCATGTGGTGAGGATATATTTTTAAGAGAAACTTGTAAATAAGAATATAGTAATTGACAATTTAGTATCATACAGACTAAAAATATCCGGTAATAAAAAACTTAACTTATACTATAATTATTTATATTCAACAATTTCGCACATGTTTCTAAAAGATCTAGTAAAAAACTTTATATTCATATATGAAAATACTTATACAATGAACAGTAATAAAAAACTTTGTAGCATCGAATTGAAATAAACAAAAATATTCATGGTCCATGTATGTCTCCCATATAGTGTTAATTAAGTTCCTATAGTTGTTGATGTATTTATAGACATCGATCATCCCCACTGTAAGAGTAATCAACAATCAAAGAACAAATATTTCAAATATGGCTAGAGCAAGCAAATCCAATGGAAAGCATCATTAATTTTGTATCCCTACCATTACAAGGGTTCTTCTCTTTATAGTAAGGAGAAAAATCCAATTTAGTGCATACATGCTATTGTAACCCTCTCTGGAAAAGAAACATTTAAAGAAAAGCTAAATGCTCGTACGTTGGTACAGGAAAAACAAATTTGTTGCATAATGCTATTGCAATTCAGATTTATTTTACATGGCTACATGAATTTAATTAACTTGTTACAATCTATCTCATAAAAAATATTTATCATCTATTCTCGCGCTATAATTTCATTCACGATCTTGCCCCTAATCTGATCATCAACATTTACATCCTTTATTAGCTTGGAATGTTGCCTTATCATTGAGCTAATCAAGCATTAAAATGTCAAAAAAAGAGAGTTAATATTATCAATCAATACAGCAAATTTGCACATGAAAAGCTAACTGTCAACAAAACTGTTTCAATATAAGAGGTGATTCTTGTTATCATGAAAAATCATGATCATAAAGCAAGAGTAGGCTATCAATTCTCTTAATTGAATTCTATTATGCACGTATAATGGAATATGGACCATGGAAGCGGACATTTTGCCTTCTCTGACCAGCCCAATCGGATCCTGCAAGATTGCTAGTAAAAATATCTCCGGTGTAAAACCAAATGTCCATATGGAAAAAGCAATGCTAATTCTCTCAGACGGGATAAAAGACCAATCATATCTTATATATTTATAATTTAATTGCATCAAACTATAATAAACAAGAAATCTTAAGATAAACAAGACAAATGCACGAACCAAGAAGTAATGCTAGAACTAAGCTTCCAAGCAAAGATAAAATATCTAGAATCTGCTTGAAAATCTGTAAAATCATCTTATACTTATAAAGACTTAGGACATCAACGGAAATGCACTTTTTGAAAAGAATGAGTCGGTTTGCCATAAACACTAAGTAATCCACTGATGCAGAATGACGACGGCATCAAACCTCGAAAATTGTTGTTGCTTGCATTGAGCACAACCAGATTACTTGTTTTCTCCCATGCTGCATATGGTAACTCTCCTGTAAACAGGTTGCTTGAGATGTTCAATACCTGCAGTCGACTGTAATTTGATACTGAAGAGTAGCTCTCTTGTAGTTGCAGGCCCCCTCTGAGATGGTTGAAAGAGCACGGCGATGCTACTGGAGGCCAGCAGCTCCGACGGAAGGCCGCCAGTGAAGGAGTTGTGAGACAGCTTGAGGCTCTGAAGGTTGGTGAGGTCACCAAGGGATGGTGAGATGCAGCCTTCAAGGCCTCTGGAAGCAAGGAGACCTCAACGACCGCCCCATCGCGGCAGCAGGTTATGCCTTCCCACTCACAGCAATCAGTGTCATTCTGCCACGATGCTGTGAGGCCATTGTCCTGCGAGAGCCCCGGGAGGAACTGGAGGAGGGAGGCCTTCTCCTGCTCGTTGCACAAGGAGGCAGGAGAGGCCATGGAAAGCAGCAGCAGCAGACCGAGAACGAGGCCACTGAACGGCATGGCCATTAAGCTGCTGTTTCCGGGGAATGTGGTGGTGGTATTTGCTTCATGGTGTTTTCTCGTGGAACTGAGACAAATTTATATGCTTTAGTTAGCAGTTGAGTTAAGTTTCCAGAAGCACCTACCTTAAACAATAACAATCACATCCATTTTGCTGCGCACATGACAGAGAAATGATGAGCTGATGGACCATGGAGAGAGACATGCTCTTCTTGACTGAACCCGTTTACCTGCTGCTGCTTCATCGCGCTGGCAAGATGATGTAGAGGTAGGTTCATAGCTTTGTTTCGAATATGTTCCAATTTTCGGAGCCATTGGTATTTACTTGCGGCCATTTTGGTCTGTACTAGATTGGTCTCGCCTTTCTGATTCCACGAGGTTGAAATAGGTTGGTGCTCTTTCAATGTCAGGACCATATGGCAAACATGAGCAGGACCCAAAGGACACGGCAGTTTTGACGCGCCCGTTGCCTTCGTACCAGTTGGATTGTCGGAACACCCACTGCCACTCGATGACACGTCATCTTGTCGGATCCGCCTCACCGGGCCATCTGAATCACCGACCACGCTGCTTCGTCCATGGTGTGTAACTGGGTGTTGGACCAGCAGTGACTTTTCTTTTAGGAACAACACTCGACGAGTGCATTTGTATTGATATAATAGAAAAATATAAGGTTATATCTCTAAAAATTTGAAAGAGAAAAGAGTCTGCAGATTCTAAACTTGTTGGGCTCTTGGGTGTATGTCATGATCTGACACGTTTATTCTCGCTGCTATTTGTGAATTGTGACTTCTTTGTCTCCCATGAACTGAGCTCAAGTGAACAGACGTGATTCTCTGTGGGCGTCAATTTGCCGAGGAGATGTTTTGGCCTTTTACGACGGTGGCAATTTGCCACGAGTTTGCACTGAGTAGAGTGACCTGTCTGGAGTACTAGTTCTGTAATTCATCTTCAGATCTTGAAAAAGTGGTACTTCCATTTCCATATGTACTGGAGAGCACCGTGCCGCTGATAGTGCAGCTGCAGTCTGAATGTAAATTCTTCGACACCAAAAGAGACGCATGAATTTGTTCAGACACAGGGAGAAGAAACAAGACGTGAACTATTAGCAGGTCAAATGCTTGTTTTCATATTATGCCTAGCAAATGTGATAGATTTGAATCTTGACAATTTGCATGGTTGGGGGGGGGGGGGAGAGGGAGATGACCCTACATCTACCAACATTTATGATCTCAAAATAATTTGCACGTCTTTTAGCATCTTTTGATGGATTTTCACGTCTTACGTTTATTTTCCCCCCTTTTTTTTGCAACGGGGAATGCCGAGTTTCTCCTTCTTTTTTCCCTTTTCGATGGAATGTCGAGTTGTCGAGCGATCCGGTGGGCCCACTGCTCAATGCAGCAGCACCCCTTCTGGCCCACTTATTAACGGCCCGATTCGTCGTCAAAGCAAAACAAACGGGCCGTCGGGAGCCTAGGATGGCTAAGCTCACGCCGTGAGACAGGCTGGTCCAGGCCCAGTCCAGTCAACTTTTCCGAAACGGACCCTGTTCTTGCTTTCAAATTACACACGCATCCCCTCGCATCCCGTTCCTCTTGCTGCCCGGAGACGAGGCGGGCTCCTCTCACACGTCGGCACGTCGGCACGGGACTCCGACTCCCTTCTCCACCACTCCTCCTTCCCGTCGCTGTGGTGTATTTTAACTGAAATACCATGGTAAACTCACCAGGAATAATTATACTCATCGCTCTTCAACGAATGAAACAGTTCTATTCTAACCCACTCTCCAACTAAATAAAATCCATTCTTCTTGCCGAGCGTAAAACGGAGCAGCCTTATTCTGGCATATTGGAATGGAACTATTCCTTTCGAGTGGGCTCCCCCGACCAAACGCACCTAAATAGCCGCCCCTCCTCGCCTCGTTCCCCAATCTCATCTCGTCTCGCTGCTCGGAGCGCACATCCCCCGATCCAAATCGTTCTTCTTCCCGCGACCCTCGGCGATCCTCCCCACGCATCAAGGTACGGCGACCCTCCTCCCCCTTCTCCTTCTCTAGATCGGCGTGGTCTGAAAGTAGTTGCTTGGTCGATGCTAAGGACCTGGGCGTTGGAGAAATCGTGGTAGATCCGCGTTGTTTCTGTAATTCAGTTCGTAGATGGATGGGAGGTGGAACTTTTTTTGTGTGGATCCGGTAGGTTCTACTGCTTGAATTCGTCATGCCCATGCGATTTGTGGGGATTTTAGGTTGTTGATCTGGGAATTGTGGGGATGCGTGCTTCTAGTCTGTTCGTAGATGCGGTCGTTCTGACGATTTGCTGGGTCGTTGCCTAGGATTAGCTAGAATCTCTGCCGTGTTTTTGGAGAGATCTCGTTTTTGGATTCGCCTTCGTATCTTATCTGTACGTGGTGCTAGTTGGTTTACGCTCCTGATTCGTACGATCGATTTTGTTAGCTCGTCCAAGGTTTGGTCGTTGTCTGATTGAATTGTTGCTCTAGATCAGATTAGAATAAGATCTTCTCAACTAGCTCTTGGGCTAATGGGCTTAATTTGAATCTGCACGGGTCACATGATTAAGATGATTATTGTTTCTATATGCTGCTGTTTCTGTATGATGCCTTTGTTTTTAACTGAGCAACACGCATCCTCCTATTGTTTAGCTAGATTGCATGGTAGATGAAGATGTATACTGCTACAGTTTAATATTCTTTAGTATACCTGATTATCAGGGTAGAATAAGATCTTCCCAACTAGCTCTTGCGCCACATGATTAAGATGATTATGCTTAGATTGGTAAAGATATATGCTGCTGTTTCTATATGATGATGTAGCTTTTACATCCTCCTGTTGGTTAGTTAGATATACTTGACAGATGAAGAATATATACTGCTACAATTTGATGATTCTTGTATACCTGGTGCTCATGCATGCTCTTAAAACTTACTCCCTCCGTTTCAAAATATTAGTTGTTTTGGCTTTTCATGATTTGTAGGCTTTGCTATGTATCTAGACATAATATATATGTAAATGCATAGCAAAATCTATGAATCTAGAAAAGCCAAAGCGACTAATAATTTGGGACGGAGGGAATATTTGATATGCTGCTGCTCATTGATTCTATAGCACTATTGATGTGATGAACAAGCATGTCCTTTTGGCATCTGTTTGAACATGTTGCTGTTTGCTTGAGACTGTTCTGTTGGTCTACTGTTATATACTTACCCTGTTGTCTGGTTATTTGTTCTATTGGTCTACTGCTAGACGCTTACCCTGTTGTCTGTTTACTTGTTTGCAGATGCAGATCTTTGTTAAGACCCTCACCGGCAAGACCATCACCCTTGAGGTGGAGTCTTCTGACACCATTGACAACGTCAAGGCCAAGATCCAGGACAAGGAGGGCATTCCCCCGGACCAGCAGCGGCTCATCTTTGCCGGCAAGCAGCTCGAGGATGGGCGCACGCTTGCTGATTACAACATCCAGAAGGAGAGCACTCTCCACCTGGTGCTCCGTCTTAGGGGAGGCATGCAGATCTTCGTGAAGACCTTGACTGGCAAGACCATCACCCTTGAGGTTGAGTCTTCCGACACCATCGACAATGTCAAGGCCAAGATCCAGGATAAGGAGGGCATTCCCCCGGACCAGCAGAGGCTCATCTTCGCTGGCAAGCAGCTCGAGGATGGCCGCACCCTTGCAGACTACAACATCCAGAAGGAGAGCACTCTCCACCTGGTGCTCCGCCTGAGGGGTGGAATGCAGATCTTCGTGAAGACCTTGACTGGCAAGACCATCACCTTGGAGGTTGAGAGCTCCGACACCATCGACAATGTGAAGGCCAAGATCCAGGACAAGGAGGGCATTCCCCCAGACCAGCAGCGCCTGATCTTTGCTGGCAAGCAGCTTGAGGATGGCCGCACCCTTGCGGACTACAACATCCAGAAGGAGAGCACACTCCACCTGGTGCTCCGCCTGAGGGGTGGAATGCAGATCTTCGTGAAGACCTTGACTGGCAAGACCATCACCTTGGAGGTTGAGAGCTCCGACACCATCGACAATGTGAAGGCCAAGATCCAGGACAAGGAGGGCATCCCCCCGGACCAGCAGCGCCTGATCTTTGCTGGCAAGCAGCTTGAGGATGGCCGCACCCTTGCGGACTACAACATCCAGAAGGAGAGCACACTCCACCTGGTGCTCCGCCTGAGGGGTGGAATGCAGATCTTCGTGAAGACCTTGACTGGCAAGACCATCACCTTGGAGGTTGAGAGCTCCGACACCATCGACAATGTGAAGGCCAAGATCCAGGACAAGGAGGGCATCCCCCCGGACCAGCAGCGCCTGATCTTTGCTGGCAAGCAGCTCGAGGATGGCCGCACCCTTGCGGACTACAACATCCAGAAGGAGAGCACACTCCACCTGGTGCTCCGCCTGAGGGGTGGAATGCAGATCTTCGTGAAGACCTTGACTGGCAAGACCATCACCTTGGAGGTTGAGAGCTCCGACACCATCGACAATGTGAAGGCCAAGATCCAGGACAAGGAGGGCATCCCCCCGGACCAGCAGCGTCTGATTTTTGCTGGCAAGCAGCTTGAGGATGGCCGCACCCTTGCCGACTACAACATCCAGAAGGAGTCCACCCTCCACCTGGTGCTCCGCCTCCGCGGTGGTCAGTAAGCCATCGGTCACTGAAGCTGCTGCTGTGCCTGGGTTATCTGGTCTCAGCATGAAGGGCGTCGTCTTTGAAGCATCTGTGTCATCTGTGTCAAGATTGTGTCTGGTTTTATGAATTTGTTTGTGTCGGTGTGTTTGCCTGAAACAGTTGTTGCTGTGCAGCAGTATGACATAAGCATGATTAAGTGATGTTTGAACTTGAATGTGTGCTCGGTTGGGAACTGGGATACATGTCTTCTGTTTTTTCAGTTACGCTCGCTACCTTTTTTAATCATAAGCTTCTGAGGTGTTTGCTGCACTTCCATGTTCTGGCTGACTCCCGTTTCCTATTGATTGTTGACTAATCTTTATGTTCTGCCAATCTCAAACTTCTGTCTTAATGTTTGCAAATGGTGTTGGAGGGTCACAACATTATGGTGTAGCTTACCATGTTCGGTTTGTTCCTTGATTACTACTAGAATCAGATTGCTAATTGTGTAGTCCAGCAGTCCAGGTGATTAAGTAGGTCTGTGCTGTGCAGAACCTTATTTTGGATTTAAGCATACTTATTAGATTCACGTCATTACTCTGAACTGGTAACTATTGGAAATCACATATATACTCTGTTTTGTAGAGACAAAGTGACTCGCTTTTCTGTGTGTGTATAGTTTTGTGCTTGACCATTGCAACAACTGAAGTGGATAAAGTATTTGACACAAAAAAAATGGAAAATGATTTTGGAATTTGTGACATCGATACACCATTGTAAGAATTCCATTGGCTCGTCAGATTGCACAAAACAGCTACAAATCGACATGCACGCCAATCTTAGAAAAAGGTTTGCTTCGAGAAACCTAAGCCCATGATCAGCTCACATTGCATGGAATCCCCAGCAGAACATACGATCTTCTCCAGTTGCAAAGATACATATGGTTTACAACTGTACAAGGCAAAGCTTGCCCACTGCAGATGTTGCTGCACCTGAGAAAGAGCCGAGTATGACAAAAAAAAAGGTACTGAACTGGACTCAACTAACCAAAATATTTTGACAATACCATCTGATCATACAACACCCCTACGCCAAAGAAAGCTCCAAAAGCAATCGCAAAGGCGATCCTTCTGTGTGTTTGTTCTCTGGAGAGCGTAGAGACATGATGTGCTTCTGCCAAACCACAAGGCCGACCCACAACACCACCACACAACTTTGGGTTCCCTCCAAAGCTTGAACTCGTAAAAGTACTGAACTGCACTCCAGCTGGAATCGGCCCTTCTAAATCGTTATTAGAGACATTGAATGCAGCGAGGAAGTGCAGGTTGTTCAGCTCCATTGGGATCGCACCTGTGAGATGGTTGTTAGACAGGTCTAGCACTTGAAGGTTCTTCAGGCTGTGGAGCTGTGGTGGCATCTCTCCTGATAGCCTGTTGGAGCTGAAGTTCAGTATAGCGAGCGATTTCAACTGACCAATCTCTTTAGGGATCACTCCGGTGAGGTCATTACGACCAAAATTCAGCATTTTGGGGAAAGCAGTGGCTACCCGGTACTCGAATGATGTACCTCTGTAAACAAGCAGCAAAAATACTCTTTGATCCAATTCGACCGCAGTATTTTCTGTTGTTAGCATTGGCATCTCCATTAGGTCTTTTGGTATTTCTCCTGTCAGGTTGTTTTCTGACATGTCAACATGGAAAAGTAGCTTGAGGCTTTTGATCCAGACGGGTACCGGTCCGGTGAGATGGTTATTGTGCAAGAGCAGCATCTCCAGATTTTTGAGCTTTGACAGCCAAAGTGGTATCTTCCCAGACAATGAGCACCTAGACAGGGACAGAAACTGAAGATTCTGAAACCCATCAATTGTTTCATCTTCCGGCATGGCTTCACCCTTGAAGTTACTCCCAATAATTAGGACGGCGAGTTCCTTGCAATCCTTGAGGACATGGAGCGCATTCGTGATATTTGTGAAATTGTTGAAGGAAGCTGATAGGAAAACAAGGGACTTCAAATTGACTATTCTCGGCGAAAGCTGCCCGTGTAACTTGTTGTCAGCTAGCCGCAGCGCATTCAGATTGCTGCAAGAGTAGATGCTTTCTGGAATTGTGCCTATGAAGTTGTTGAACAGAAGATCCAACGTCTTTAGATTGATCAGGGTGGAGAAATCGACCTTGGCAAGCTCTCCGCTGAAATAGTTGTTCCTGAGGTCAATTGTTATGAGATTTGTGCAGTTGCTCAAAGCTGATGGCAGTTCTCCAGACATGTTGTTGTGGTCCAGATGAAGCACCTCTAGACTCCTGAGCTCACCTATCGAGTCTGGGATCTTTCCATTTAGCAGGTTGCCTCCAAGATCAAGATGAGCCAGATTTCTGAGGTTGGCTATGCCTATGCGTGAACCATCAAGATTTCCATACAAACCATTGTTGGGAAAAGAGATGTACTCTAACGAGGAAGCATTGAAGAGTTCATCAGGGAACGCCCCACTGAGATTGTTGTGCCCAGCCTTGAGTACCTTAAGCTCAGAGCAATTGCCTAGACCAGCTGGGATGCGTCCACTGAATCGGTTGCTGCTAAGGTCGAGCACGGCGAAGGATGCCGAGCTGATGCAGAAGGAAGACGGCATGCATCCATGGAAACTGTTGTTGCTCGCATTGAGCGCAACCAGACTGTTCATGGCCTTCCACGTGCCTGATGGAAACTCTCCGGTGAAAAGGTTGCTGGAGATGTTCAGTACCTGCAACTGCAATGGCAAGCCACCGGTGCCCGAAGATGGCATCAGCTCACGCAGCTCTCCCTCGAGGCGATTGAAGCTGACGTCGACGGCGACCAAGCCCCTGGAAGAGGACAGGAGCTGCTCCAATGGCAGTTCACCGGACAGCGAGTTGTGGGAGAGGTTGAGGCGCTGCAGTCCGGCCAGGTCACCGAGGGCCGGCGAGACGGGGCCCTGGAGTCCTCTGCCGGGCAGGGAGACCTCGACGACCACCCCGCCTCCGTCGCAGGCGATGCCTTCCCACGAGCAGCACCCCGCCGTGCCATTACTCCGCCACGACATGGCAAGGCCGCCGTCCCGTGATAGCCCTGCCACGAACCGGAGCAGGGCGCTCCTCTCCTGGTCAGCGCACGGCCTGCCACGGGAGGCCATGGAGAGCAGCAGCAGCACGGCGAGCGCGAAGCCGGAGAACGCCATGGCTGGCTACTCGTCGCTGCTTGTTATTGTTCTTGTTGCTGATGTGATGAGCTGCTGCATGTTTCTCTCTTGAAGCTTACTGGCATGAAGGGCACTGACAAGGCTCTGGCTCTGCTGTAACGTAAGTTCTCCAGTTCTCAAAATGCAAAGACCAGAGAGGAAGTCCTGGTTTCCCAAGGCTTGATCATGAGAATCTGCTCTCACGTCAGTACGTCATTGTTAACACATTTCCTGAAAGCAGGCTAGTGCAGGTGCAACTAGAGCTTTGCCATTTCCAAGGTTTCACACATACAAAAAAAAAAATCAAGATCCACCACAGGCAGCGCCACACACGGCGAGACTGAGCACTTTTGCTTGCCCCATGTACCTGTGCACAATACCTTATTTTGCTTGCCCATGTTGTGCTCGGCAGCACTAACTTAGTGGCATGCAGTGGCGATACCTAAAATGCAATGCACTTACTGTTCTACAAGCATTGCCCTGACAGTTCTACACGGATGACAGCGCACGCATCTCCAAGCAGCACGGTCTGCAATGGGTGGCTGGATTAGCGTTAAGGATGAGCATAAGCAAGGGCTGACAAATCTGCTGACGCTTGACTGATGACTCACCGCTCCAGAAGATTTGCCCGGGGTAGCAGAAGTAAACTCTCATGTCGTCTCCACATGGGGCCTTCCCTCGTTGATCCTGCGGCGCGCCGCCTGGCTGTTGGCGCGCCACCTGACCAACCGGCCGCGACGGATTCGATGGGGATCGCAAGCAATCCACACGGGACGAGCAAGCGTGCAGTGACTGGCAAGCCAGCCTGCGTCGCCGGTCAAGGCAGCAACGGCTCTCCTATTGACAACGGGGTAAAGGGTGCCGTTGACATGATGCCGGTCGCTGTAGCTGTGCTCGTAGGGCGTTTTTTTCCCGGTGTGCAAGAACCACGGCGTGATGAGTGATGATGTTACGGGTCTGAATTTCTCTGAAACATTGATGGAACACGGCGTGGTGTCTCCTTGTCTGCATCTCTATCGCTATCCCGTCCGCCACTTGTTGTTACTAATCAGGCTGGTGAATGACAGAGCCGGATGATTCATCAGGAATAATCAGGCTGTTTCTGATCTCGTGTCTCCTCTCCTTGAGACGGTTCAGTCCGAAACTCTGAATCTGAACTCATACAGAGTGAGCTGCGAGTGTGAAAGCGGTAAACATAAACGAGAAGACACGTCTAGCCGGGAACACAGGAAGGCAACGATGATTGGCGCGCTTTCATTCCTCTGATCTCAGTGATCTGTATAGAAATTTCGCGTTTGTTCAGGAACAAGAACAGCCTGGCGGCGACGGCGGACTGGCGAAGCATGCAAATGGACGGAGCGGAAGGAGTCGGAGGTCGGATCGAGGAGGCGGCTTCCGATCTATCAACTCTGAACTCTGAACAGCTTCCCGTTTCGCAAAAAAAAAAAAAAAAGGAGTCTGAACAGCTTCCATTTTCATGCACGATTGTTCATCTTCCTTGTTCACTCCATGAGAATTTGGTGCTCAATCATCTCGCAGGTCGAATTACTACCAGTAATGCTCATGGAAAGTTCTGGTTGACATTCTGCATTGTGCAACTCGCCTCCAGGTTCCAACTGACGGTATTGGTTACCCTACTTAGCTTTCTTTTTGCACTCGATGTCACTTGTTCAGCATCTTGGTTCTTGAGGATATTGCTACAAGCACCTAAGGCTGTTCCCAGCAGCTCCCCTAAACTGGCCCCCATGCGGTATTTGAGGCAGGATGGCCACTGTAGCTTCCCCCAGCAGCGACGGCATCCCGCGTCCGAAACACAGAATCCTCTCTCTCCTGCTCCCTTTTCCACACCTTCTCTTTCCTATATCCCATCTGTTCTGACCTGTAATCAAACGACACGTGGAAGTGGGCATATCATCTGGTACAATAGGAAGCTGCATGCGGGAGACCCTCCGCGAGCTGCTAGGAGCAGCTCTCCGATAGCAGTGCGGACCACGCGGGCCCCAGGCCTGTTGCTGCGCTCTTTCCCTATCGGAATGGGACAACTGCTGGGAACAGCCAATTGATTGCTAGAGGCATGTCCAGGCTCCCGGTTAGCCAGTCAGCTAGACCTCAACTTGTAGGATGCCATATCTTAATGACAATGAATGTTGCGAAGTAAATGAAATTAGCAACTGCGGACCGCGGCTAATAAAGAAGTTCAGATTCATATAGATTGTGTTTTAGTTGAGGTAGAACCTTAATGGACCAAAGCATGTAACCTCTCATCTTCTGCGCATATAATTCCTGTAACTTTATGTGCCTATAATTGGTATACTCTATATATCATCAATAAATATGTCTCATCTATCGTGGAATAACATCTCCACGTCAAGTTCGCATAGTCAAAACGGACCTAAGAATCATGCTATGAAAGCTCAAAATTGAATTGGAAGTAAAATGAAATGGAGTTAAAAGCTGTAAAAACTTGAACTTCCAGTTCAAGAACTCCCCAGGACCCACGGATTTCATCCGGTTAGGTCCACTGTCTCTCGGGTCTAAAACTGTTTCTGGTTTCTGGACAAACCATGACTTCCTTGATCCGGTCTAGCGTCCTTTGCCATGGGAACCTGGAACCTTCGATTCCTAAGAAAAACAACCCTAAAATATTTGAGTAAAATTCAAATCCAGTTGAATGACTTTTGTTTCGATTTAAAGAAAGTTCATCCATAACTTCTTCCATACACGACGAGTATTTTCCCAAAATGTCTCTTCAAAGACTTTGGGATTTCATGGATTTAGAAATATCCTCAGGAACTCAAAAAAATATTCGAATTGGAGATGGCGTGAGGTGGATTTGGCAAGGGACCATGCTATTGATGTTCTCACCTATCCTAGCATCAAGATCCACCAAATAATTGCACAAAAAATTGCAGCCAAATATGATGAGTAAAATATCCCAAAAAATGGCTTAGAAAATCACAAAGGATGAAGGAGAAGCTGCAATAAACAATTTATGTTTTCACACATTATCATGAAATTGTTCGAACTTTGAACTGCGAATTTTGAAAGAGAACAAAGGTATCATGCTTTGTTGCACGTGCACTAGCTATGTGGTGCGTAGGCGACTGGTTGATATTCGGAAGAATCTATTGGTAAATTAGTAAGACATAGAAGGTGGATTAAGCAGAACTTTTTTTTGAGAGAGATGGATTAAGCAGAACTTGAAAGTAAGTGGTTCTAAGATCTGGTTGTGAAAGTGTATTTACTTGTTATATATTACAAATATAAAATACATACAATGCAAATTGCTATCAAATACTTATTTGAAGGATATTTGGATTCTTAGTTATCAGAACTGCAAATTAAGACGAGTACAAAACAAAGACGAGTTTACAATTAATTTTGATAATATTTAATCAACAAAATATTTGAGTGTGTTGCTCCAGTTTGTCCAACATCTTCACCAATTGCTCACTGTTCAATTCAATCCAATTTCAGGTTCTGTAAACAATGATCAATATGTCTTCACCAATTGCTCACTGTTCAATTCAATCCAATCTCCTAAATCATGCTAGTCCTTCGAGATTCTGATACGCCTGTCCAATAATTCTTGCTAAATATAACTGGTCTAAAAGTGTCCCTATTATGAAGAACACACCAAATGCAATTGCAAATATGACCTTGTAGGAGCCTTGGCGTGCTGAAATTGAAACTCGATGTGCTTCCGTTGAACCACAGTTGTGACCAAGCATCTGCCCACATAATTTTGGGTTCCCAACGAAGCTTGAACTTGTAAATGTATTAAACTGACCTCCAGTTGGAACAGGCCCTTCAATATCATTGTTGGAAATGTTGAATTCAGAGAGGAAGTGAAGATTGTTGAGCGCATATGGGATTGTACCACTAAGATGGTTGTTGGAAAGGTCCAGCCATTCTAGGTTCCTAAGGTTGCCGATTGTTTTTGGGATCTCTCCAGATAAACAGTTGAAGCTCAAAATGAGGGTAACAAGCGCTTTTAACCGACCGATCTCCTGTGGGATCTCACCGGCGAAGTAGTTCTTGCCTAGATCCATTAACCCAGCGAAAGCACTAAGAGTCCAGTAATGAGGTGACGGACCATTATAAACTGGAAGGTCAAGGTCCCTTGCGTTTAAAGATGAAGCAACTTCGTTATATTGTAGCATTGGCATGTCCATTAAGGCAGCTGGAATTTCCCCAGTGAGGGTGTTGTTAGATAAGTCAAGATAGAATAGAAAGTTTAAGGTGCTAATCCAAACTGGTATTGGTCCACTTAGTCGATTGTTAAACAAGAATAACATCTCCAGATTTTGGAGCTTTGATATCCAAAGAGGTATTCTTCCATACAACGGGCAAGCTTCTACGGCAAGGACTTTAAGATTCTCAAAACCATCAATTATTTGGTCATCTGGTATTTCCTCACTCCTGAAGTTCCCCCAATGACCAAGGTGTTGAGATTCCTTGAGCTCTGGAGTATGTGAAGTGCATTTGTAATATTTGTAAAGGAGTTCTCAGCAAGTGATAGGGAGGCTAGGGACTTCAGTTCGCCTATCCGCGGCGATATCTGGCCATGCAAGTTGTTAAATGATAGCCATAGCCGAGTGAGGTTGCGGCACCAGTAGACGCTATCTGGAATTGTGCCTGTGAGGTTATTCCATGAAACATCCAAAGTTCTTAGATTGGACAGGATGGAGAAGTTGACCTTGTGAAGATCTCCACTGAAGTAGTTGCTCTTGAGGTTGATGGTTATGAGTTGTATGCAGCTCCCCATAGTTGATGGAAGCTCCCCAGTCATGCTGTTGCGGTCCAAATGGAGCTCCTTCAATCTCTTCAGCAGACATATCGAATCCGGAATGTCGCCGCTGAAGTTGTTCCCTCCAAGGTCAAGAATAGCTAGATTTCTGAGCTTGATGAGGCGTGCACCATCAAGCACTCCCTGTAAATAATTGCCATGAAAAGAGAGGTACTCCAACGCTGTTGCAGTGAAGAGCTCATCTGGGAGATTCCCTGTGAGGTAGTTGTGGCCAGCCTTCAAAACTCGCAGCACAGAGCAGCAGCCTAGTTCCGGTGGGATGCCGCCACTGAACTGGTTGTAAGAGAGGTCGAGCACGGCGAAGGAGGGCGCGCTGACGCAGAAGAACGATGGCAACAGGCCTGTGAAACTATTTCTGCTGGCATTGAGTACAGCTAGGCTCTGCATTGTCCTCCATAACGGGAACTGCCCTGTGAAGGAGTTACTTGAGATGTTGATCACCCTCATCATGCGCCGCCTACTGCTCGAAGATGGCGGCAGCTCTTGCAGGTCTCCGTTGAGGCTGTTGAAGCTCACGTCGAGAACGACGATGCTGCCGGACGACATGATCTCCCAAGGCAAGGCGCCGGATAGCGAGTTGCAGGACAGGTTGAGGCGGGACAAGCTGGCGAGGCCACCGAGTGAAGGCGACACGCTGCCTTCAAGCCGTTTGGACGGCAGCGAGACGGCCGCGACGGCGCCATCCATGCCGCAGGTGACGCCTTCCCACGCGCAGCAGTCCGTGCCATCGCGCCATGACGCACTGTGGCCACCGTCGCACGAGAGGCCGGCGAGGAAGCGGAGGAGGGAGCTCTTCTCGTGCTCGGAGCAGCTGGTGGTGGGAGTGGGAGAGGCCGAAGAGAGAAGTAGCACGAGGGCCAGGCCAAGGATTGGCATGGATGGTTTGTTGCTGGTGCTGGTGGTGGATGTAGAATGAAGAATGGTGTGGCTGCAATCACAGGGAGAAGACGTGCTGGGTGAAAGCAAACTGAAGAATTTCTTCTTCATCTTCTTCTTTTTATTGGTTGATTTCACTATAAATTTATTTATTATCCGATCGGAGCACGGCAGGGGTGGACGCCGACCAGGTCAGACATCAGAGTCCATTCCAAGAGCATCTCCAAAAGTACCTAAAAAACATTCCTAAAAATCTGTTTGACTAAAAAATTGAAAAGCAGGTCTCCAACAATAGCCCAATCACCAGCCCAATTTTTCCTCGCGCCCAAAATCAGGGTTTTCATCCTAGCCAGATTTTCGACCGCGCTTGCGCTCCTAATCCCGAAATTTGTCACCGATGCCCGCGCATTCTCGGTTCCCGCGTGCCTCCTCGCCTGTTTTCCCTCACTCCTGACGCCATTTTAAGTAAAAGCGCGCCGCCTCCCATCCGTCCTGGTGGCTGGTTGCTGCGACCCTCCTTCCCTTCGTACAGGTCACGTTGGCCTGCTGGCGCCGCCTCCGATCCGTCCACGGCGACAGCTCCCTTCTGTCCACAGCACAGCTCCCGTCTGTCCAACGGCACCAGATTCCCTCCGTCCATGGTGGCACCTCCCCTCCATCGACGGAGACACCTCTTCTCCGCCCAGCGCATGCTACCCTTTTGAATCGGAGTTATTCCCGTCGGATCCCCTCCCCCGACTGTCTGCCCAGGTGAAAATAAACCGGTTCTTGTACAACATATGAATATCTGCTTCTATTTTCATCTCCATGGTTATTTCTTGAAGTTCCATTGTTTTAATATTTGATTGACTCCATCGTCACTTGTTAGTGTTGAGTAGGGGACATTATTGACAGAACTAATCTATCAAGTATCCCTTGTTAGTGTGAATATCAAATTTACACTGACTAGATATTTTGATTTTTCCTGTAATAGATATTTCACCGACTGCAAAAGGAGAGGGTTATACTGATTAGCTTGCCGTAGCCGCTAGTAACTGAAGTTAACACTAATGCATGATTGATCTGATATGATGGGTCCGTGATGCAGTGATACTATATTTGCCTTGTTTATTTCTGAAAGTTGAGTTCGAACTACGAAAGAGAGTATGATTTGCATGCATGCTGTCTGTTTGAATAGAAAGCAATTTGATTAGTTGTGCTGCATCAGAAGTCCAAATATTGATTCAAAAAATGATCAAATTAGAGTAGAGTCTGTCTGTTGGTTCACAACTTTGTGTTTAAGATGCATCACTTTACCATAAAAACACTTCACTACATTGTAGTAATTCAGCTGCACTGTTTCCTTTTCTTCATGGCTTATTTGTTATGGATTTTAGGCTTTTACATTCAGTGAGATTGACAATGGAAGCACAGCGATACTTTACTAACATGTTGGAGGGAAACGGTGACCTGAATTTGGATAATTTGGGTAGCCCACGAGAGGAGTAGGAAACGCCCGTTGTTGGAAGAACTCCTTCAGCAAGGCCAAACCAGAAAAGGGCGAAAAATTTTAATGAGGATGAGGATAAATGCTTGTGTCGGCCTGGTTGAACATTAGTACAGATCCTATGCAAGGCGCTGATCAAACTAAAGGTTCATTTTGGACTAGGGTTTATGAGTACTACCACTCAAACAAAGAATTCACATCAAATCACACTCAGAGTTCACTTTTACATCGATGGAAAGGTATTCTAGTGAGTGTCAACAAGTTTTGTGGATGTTTAACCTAGACTGAGGGTAGAAATCAGAGTGGGGTTACTTTTTAAGACACGGTAACTTTAATTATTTAGTTTCCCATCATGTTTCTTCATACATTCGGATGTGTGCTAACTGCTAACTACATTAACACAACTTGTGCAACTTATGCAGGCAATGGTTTTCTACGAGGCTGAAGACCGTGAGAACAAGTCGTTTCAATTATTGCATTGCTGGAATATACTGAAAAATCAACCAAACTGGCACGACAAGCAGAAGGAATTGGCAGCTGAAAAGCAACTTGGTAATAAAAAATAAAAGATAAACACAGATTCAAGTCTAAGAACATCCACCCCGATCGATGTTGATAGTACCAACTTGGATATCACTGAGAATGGACCTCCAGAGTCCGATGTATGGAAGAAATCAATGGGTAAGAAGAAGGCAAAAGAAGCATTGCGGCGAGGTGGAGCTAATGTTTGTGTGGAGGCTTTAGACCATTTGTGGGTAAAAAAAAAGAGAGTCTGATGCAGAGAAAGAACAGAAGAAAGAGGGGAGATACAACCAATCATATACAGTAGAAAAAGAGAGGCTTGAACTAGAAAAGAGAAGGGCTGAAGCTGAAGAAGCAAGGGCTGCAAATGAGGCAAAAGGTCTGAAGATGAAGGAAATTGAATTGGAGCGAAATAAAATTGAATTGGAGCATAAGAGAATGTTAGACGAAGAGAGAATTATGACAATGGACATTGCTTCCATGCCTTTCCTGCAGCAACAATACTACAAGAGCCTACAAGATGGGATCTCTCGTAGTGTTTCAAACTAGCTCAAGTGGACAGGTTTCTTTCTCACAACATTTTCTTTTCAGATACCTCACCTATGAATATGCTTGCACTGCTACGATCTTATTACATTTGTATGTTGCATTATTTCAGTTTGGTACAACTCCAAATAAAATTACTGCTCTTTAGGCACAAGTGAAGACGTCGAGATGTCCTCATCACCATGTGTCATATCTATTTTTCAGTTTGTTAGATCTCCAATTTACCTTGAATACTATTTGAGTACTCAAACTATTTCCTTTGGTTTCCTATGTGTCATCGGTGTCAGCTGGATGTGGATGGAACACTTGTTTTGCTTCGCTTTACTGTTTCAATTGAACTATTGTGAAATAATTGTTATATGACAAGTCACCACATAAGCGCTTTGTTGTTTCCCTTGTTTATATCAAGATCCGGACATATTATGCATCGTATTGGCAACATAAGATTTAGGAAAAAAAAGTTCTATTTATTTCTTCTAGAGACCACACGTTGCTAAAATACAAATTGTTGTTCATAAAGAATAATAATGATAGGAGGTGAGTATCAATAAATAAAATTTAATATTCATCTGGATGATGTTGCCATAGGTGCTCCACTAGGTCTTCTTGTAGCTGCTGGTGAATTTCATGGTCTCTAATTTTTTGTGTGTCGCAATAAATTCGTCAAGATCAGGATTGTGCTCATGGGAAGGTACCACATTTTCTCCACCGTATTCAAAACGTTCATTAGGTCCACTTCCCCCTCGTCTTCAATAATCATGTTATGCATAATAATGCAAGCTTTCATGATGTCTCCTAGTGTCGCTTCATCCTAAAATTGAGCTGCTCCACGAACAATGGCGAAACAAGATTGTAGAACTCCAAAAGCTCGTTCCACATCCTTCCTTATTGCTTTCTGTGCTTTAGCAAAATACTTCCTTTATTACCCTGTGGTTGTGGTATGGTCTTCACAAACGTGGTCCAAGATGGATATATACCATCAGAAAAATAGTAACCCATTGTATAATCGTGGCCATTTATGCTATAATTCATTTGAGGAGCTTTATCTTCAGCTAGCTTCGCAAATAGTGGAGAGCGATGAAGAACGTTGATATCATTATGAAACCCAGGTAAAAAAAAGCGTGCTAAATCCAGAGATCTTTAGAAGCAATGGCTTCTAAAATTATTGTAGGCTCGTGCACATGTCCTGAGTACATACGTTGCCATGCTGAAGAACAATTTTTCCACTCCCAATACATGCAATCTATGGAACCTAGCGTACTAGAAAACCCTCTTTTCTTTCCAAGTCCAAGCAGTCGATAGTGCTCATCTCAAGTACTCATCTCCAAAAATTTCAATAACCGCAATGACCAATCTTTTTAGACTCTCTATAGTAGTACTCTCTGCAATACGGACATACTCATCTGCAGCATACGGAATGCAGCTGTGATTTTCTGGAAGCAACTTAATCCAGGTGTATTGGCTGCATTTCTCTTCTTCACAAAGTACTCATCATGAGATTCTACAGCATACATTATATGTAAAAATAGATCATGAGTCATTCTATACCTATACAAACAAAGAAAAAAAGATATCCATTTTATAATTTACAATAGCGATTAACTAAACCAATCTAATACATAGGAACCTCCATCGGAACATAGTTGAGGTATAAGTTGGATCACCCGCTAAGTAATCTTGATGCATTCTCAAGTGCCCTCCTTCTCTATCCCGATACATAACAATATGTCCAGGGATAGAACCACCATGTTTCCGTGTAGGCTGCGAATGACTTCCCACGATTTCCGCAGCAGAGAGAATGAGTCTGTCATCGTCATCCGACAAGGATTCGTCCAACGTACTTTGAAAGATGGATGGATGACGACTCATGGCAAAGCTGCTCTTGCCGACGCACTTGCGCCCCTACCCACTCTTGGCTGATGTGCGCAGCTGGCCGCAAAGATTGATTATGGTGATTATTCTACCGGAGCCAGGTTCTACGAGATCACGAGATCAAGAGCTAGGGAGATGTAGAGTATGGAGTTGGCGGCGGTGGGCTGGGTCAAGGCATGGGAGGTGAGCGTCCAGTAAAAAATCCGTGACCAGAAAAGAGGCTGATAGGAGCCAAAGTTTGTTAGGATCCGGTGAAAAAAATTAAGATCTGGGCCCACTCTAGGTGAGGTGGCACCATTTAAATTTTTTGGGCATCTATTTTTAGGAACTGTTGGAGAAGGTGCTGTTTTTTACTCTTAATATTTTTTGGCAAGGTCCCAAAATATGATTTTTTTAGACTTATTTTTTTAGCACTCTTGGATATGCTCTAATAGGTGACTCGGATTTGCGACTGACGTGGATCGGAGGAGAGGGACAGTGAGAAAAATCTTTCGTGCGGGCCCACAACAGTTTCGAGCAGTGTGAACTCATGTTCCGTTGTTGCCGGTGAATTGGTCTACTATAGTGTACTAGCTATATCCGATATTTGTATCCACAAAGATTAGCCTGAAGTCTGAACCAGAGTGATGTGCGAGTTTGAGATGGTTCAGCCTGAAGTTTGAACCTGAGTGATGTGCGAGTTTGAAGGCGATCTTACAAACGAGGAGACAAATTCTTCGTGTTGCCGGAGATGACTAGATGATCCATGACCTACAGGTGCTGAACTGCTGATACATCATACACCTTTTTTTGGGGTTTCGTCTTCATCTTCTGCCGTGTAGCGATGCAGTAATGATACTGGCTTCATGTCATCTCTTTGGGCTATGGATAGGTACATGCTATTGCTCTTAAGATCCTGGCCCAAGATCGAATTATACATGTCTGTATATAGACTGGACATCGGTGGTCTCTTAAGAAACAAAATGACATTAGAAACAAAAAAAAAATGTGCCGTTGACATGATGCCGGTCGATGAAGCTGCGCTTGTAGTTGTAGGGCGTTTTCCCCCGCTGTGCAAGAAAGCATGGTCTGACGTTACAGGTCTGAATTCTCTGAAACGCTGATGGAACACGGCGTGCGGTCTGTATCTGTATCGCTATCCCGTTCGTCACTCGCTGGGCGGCCTGGCAATTTCCTCCGTTGGAACCACGAGCTGTTACACGGAGGATGATGTTGAAGGACAGAGCCGGATGGTTCATCAGGAATAATTGAGATGGTTCAGTCCTGTCTCCTGTCTCCTCTCCTTGAGATGGTTCAGTCCGAAACTCTTAAAGTCTGGATCTGAACTCAGGCAGAGTGATCTGTGAGTGTGAAGGCGGTAATCAACTAATCATAAACGAGAAGACACATCTAGCGGTGAAAAGGAAGGCAAGGATGATTGGCGCGCGTTCATTCCTCTGATCTCGGTGATTTGTATAGAAATTTCGCGTTTGTTCAGGAACAAGAACAGACTGGCGGCGACGGCGAACTGGAGAAGTATGCAAATGGACGGAGCGGGAGGGTTCGAGGTCAGAGGAGGCGAAGAGGACGTGGCGAATGGATGATTTGCAGTCATCCCGACATAGCCCGCACGGTGTCTGAACCGAAGATGCCGCCGGCCGGAGCTCGCGCGGAGCGTCGAGCGTGTTCGGCATTCCATGCCATGGACTATGGAGAAGGCATGGCGCCCGCGCGCGGCTTCAGTGCGTCGAAAAGCTCATGTTCCTCTGGATCCTCTGCGAAGGATCTCGGTAAGATCTTGGGTGCATGCCGCCGTACAGACCCTCGGAGGCCGCCGTGAGGTAATTCCCAATTTGGTCTAAAAAAATGATGTTGCCCTTATTTGACATCAACTTTTAATATTTATGCTAATATGGAATTGCACTGGACGTGGGATCGTATAGCACTACCGCCGTTCTGCTCCATGACCCGTCACGTTGCCCCTCCCAGTGCAGCTCGCCGGCAGACGCCAGCACCGAGACGCCGGCGCCGACCACGCACACCACCTTGGACGGCATCATCGCACCGCCGATGGACCGATCTGCAGATGCAGCTCGTCAGAGGTTGTCTGTTCCCCGAGTCTTGGACATTTGTGTAGTCGTCCAACTGCTCTCTAGCGTTTGCCTGACTGATCTCTGAACAAAACCTTCCAGGTCCTCGTCAATACCTAATGCTGTTGCAAAGCAGTATGATGGTTGCATATACATGTATGTATCATAAAGAAACATTTTCTTTTAGGAAAAAACCGTGTCATGAAGAGACATAAAGGGACAAGATGAACAACAATATATATGCGTGAGATGATGCTGCAGAGATGTTTTTGTCATTTTCACTAACTGAATGCTTGTGTATCTGCAATACATTATAGCACAGAAAAGGAGAAACTTGATCATAAGGACAATTACGTCTTTTGACAAACTACTTAACGTGGAACCTAACAGCAGGGTCACATTAGGCATAAGAATTGAAAGTTGATTTCAAATAAGGGCAAATTCATCTTTTGGGGCCAAATAGAGAATTACCTCACCTTCTAGTGTCAAGTAAGGAATTACCTCATCGGGATTAGGCAGGCCAGATACGCTGGAGGAGAAGTATAGTCGGAAAAAATTTCTTAGAAAACCCCCCTGCCGAGCCATTTTTCCATGTTTCTTTTCTTTTTGCGAGGAAACTAGTACATGTTAACTGCCTGGTTAAGCATAAACCTCATGTAGAAGCTGGAATAAAAAATTTATCCATCTAGAAAAAAAAAACACCCGTCGTTTTGCAATGCCAAATGGTATCTTGATTAAATTGCGTTTATTCTTCAATGGCATAAACCAAATAAGTTGTGAACGAGAACAAGTGGCACGACCTTAAATAGGTGATAGGTGCATTTAAATATTTGTGGCGGATGTAGAAAGCTAGAAACGATTACTGCATTACTGCAATGCAAATCTAAAAAGGTGATGACAAGTTTTTGCTTTGCGTGCTGGGCCTGCTGTGTCAAGCTCATTCTTTCGGCCATATTCGAGCGCGCCCAACCGGCCCAGCAGGCGAGCATACAAAGTCGGCCAGTGGCCTCTGAAGTCTGAGCTATATATGGGGCCAAATTACTCGGAGTACGCGGCCCAAATTTGTACCCGGCCAAATTGCCAATCTACCAGTTTGGGCATTTAGTTTTTTTTCCCTCTTAAACGAAAAACCGCACGTTCCCTGGCATTTTATTCAGCTTCTGTCCTGTACTCTTGTCATACTTCGGGCCTTTTTGGTAAGGCTTCGAGAGCGGCTCTGAAGCCGGACTCCGGTCAAACGGGTGCAGCGCGAAGCGCTTCTGCGGGGTACGAAAGAGAGCTGGAATGCTCAGACGAAGCTAGAAAACGTGACTCCGTCCGCTCCAGCTCCAGCTTCGCCGGCGCAAGAAGCCCTCCCAAAGGCATCCTTAATCCTCGTCTCTTCGACATGCGTCCATAGTAAATCCATCTAGTGGGAGGCAAATCCGACCAGTTTATGAAGGATGGTCGAACTGTGATGCGCGCGAGTGCGGTGGATTCCATTGCAAAAGCGTTTTCGCCCTGGCAGACCGCTCACTTATTTTATGTTATTTGACGGTCCAAAGTTTTAGTCTAGAGCGTCGTCGCAGGAGGCTCAGCGTCACGAGGTGTGATGTCTTTCCTGACCCATTGACTCTGCTTCTGGCCCACGTGATGACGTGAGCGCTACAGTAATGCTAGTTCTTGGTAGGTTCTAATCATGTTCTACACTTCTCTCATTTTCTAATATTTTCCAAGTATGCCTAAGACGGAGATGTTTTATTGTTGCCAAATGCATGCTTACCATCATCTTCCAAATGTGCATATGGTTTGCGAGCCATCGTAGTTGATGCTATTTATAGAGGAAAATGTTATCCACAAACATAGTATACTACTTGTCCGAGCTTCTAATCTTTTTATTTTCTTTAAATACCAAAATATTTTTCCCGTAAAGTTAGAACAATTTAATCATAAAGCTAGGACAATTTCACTATGAAGCTAGAACAATCATCATATAAACATAGAAAATTTCTAGCTCGAACAGTTTGATTGTAAAGTTAAAACAAATTGATTGCCAAAGTGGAACAATTGTTCAAACTTAACAAATAAATTGTTCCATATTAAAAAAATGTTCCCTGTAAAATACCATTCAAACATAGCTAATTGTGGTCTAGTTTTAAAGGTTTCAACCTAGAAGAAACAAATAAGCAATTATAATTTAATTTGTACGGTCGGTTTGGAATAATAACTTGCATATTGGATCACCAATTATTTCTTCTGTTCTCCTTTTGTTATATTGTTGCTTTCTTCACGTTTAAAGCAACTCGCATAGGCCCGTGAGCAAAACCCAGGAGGGGGACAAATTTTGCAACGTGCACTCGCATACCATACCGGTAGGCGGTAGCAGTCTGCCTGAGTGAAAAAACAGATGAACGTGCGCGGAATGGACAAACACTCCCGCGGCTTGCGAATGAGCAGGAACAGAGATACGTAGATTTCTTCAACGAAATGTATTTGCGGTCCAAATAAAAGGAAAAGTTCAATTTACACCTTAAAACTATCACAAAAGTCTGATTTTAAATGTGGTATTACATTTTGTGAAACCAGAACAATTTAGCCCATTGGGTGGTTTTAAATGTGGTATTACATTTTGTAAAAATTAAAATATTCAAGTTTAAACTGAAAAATTCATAAGTAATTTATTTTATATTAAAATATATAAAACGGGTACCAATATTTTTCTAAAAAAATATAACCTATCTATTGCCACTCTACTTGTCAGTTATTCATGTAATCTAAGAAGAACCTGTGGTCACATGTAAACAAGCAAAGGAATCAATAGCTGGGTCACCGGTCACCACCAACAGCATTCAAGAAAGAACTTCCATATGGGAGGTCCTAATATCTGACCTCGACAAATACGCACCATTTAGAATAAACTAAATAGATTGTCGAATGCCAATGCAGCGCATTCGTACATCGCAATTAACAGAGAGCCGGGCATACACAATAAAAGGCCATTGACAACAAGTATGCAGAGCAACAGCAAGATAGAAGGCTCAGAATTCGTTAGCATGCGTGGCAGCAGCAAAGGCGCCAAACAAGCTCAAGGACCGGGACTGCAGTGAGCTGTGTAGCTTTGCTGATAATTATTTCTTTGTGGCACTCACATAACACACACATCTCCGAGAATGAAGACACCCTTCACGAGCCAAAGTTAAAGACAAGGCGTATTCAAAAGACAGCATGAAGTTTTTTGCAACAATCAGCACCAAACAAGGCTAACATAATTAAGCTACTTCAAGAAGGCAAAAAAAAATGTATCGGATATTGAGTAAGACCAATCAACAATTCAACCATATCCCTCAGAACGCCAGATCTCAACAGTGCATATCAAAATGCTGGTTCCTTCAACCTCCCAGCAGAGTGATGAGAAGGGAGCACCAACTGAATGAGTGCTTAGATTACTAAAATGTTCATCATGGGGATACACGGAAAATGCATTGACAACATACAAGGGAAAAAAGGGAAGAGACATTCTGCCAACGTCACAATGCAATTACTGATTTCATCTAGTTTTATCAGCTGTGCAGAACATTCTGAATAACGCAGAATGCATCTCGATTTATTTGCAGATAAGCTTTTCCCTTTTGAATTATAGAAGTTCCAATGGGGTAGGCCAGGAACATATGATCCAGCATGACTAGTTGTGTTAGCAGAAAAACATATGACATTTGATAGATTTTGACATTTTAACTAAACAGTACGAGAAAATTCAGGCGCCACGACATCAACAGCTTTTCTCCTGCAATCATGTTTGTGCATAATGGTCCACAACCATCATATAGCATTGTAGCAGAATGGAAGAAGAAACTCAAAGAAGATAGCAAAAAATCAGGCCATAAAGGAAGATGGAAATATGGACAAATATTGAATTTCCGAGCAAACCTACCATCTCAAGAGATATGTATAAAAACAAAGTTCCTTATTTGCCATATTAATTTCAATTACGCATCCATTATTTTTGATGATGAAAGTTGGCCGATTTCATAAACATAATACCTAGTCGGCCAGTCCAACTAATGCCTGTTACTACCACTGACCTGATGCTGCTCTATCTCGAAGCAACATATCTCTCTCCTCTTTCATCTTATTCGCAATCTCAATTACCTTAGGGTTATAGAAACGATCCATAACATACTTCTTTTCCTCTGCTTGTATTTCCTTGATCGCACTTGGGTATGGGTTTGGCGGCGGTTCCTTCCCTTCACTACAGGCGATTTCTTTAAGTTCCTTGTACGCTTTCTTCTTGGCTTTCTTTTCTTTGCGATACTCAAACTGGAAAAGGGATGATATTCATCAAATAGAACTGTCAGTGTTTAAATTTGGACAATTCTATAACTTCAAATTTAAATAGAGTGGGCTCAGAATAGGATTTTGTGTTAAGGGTATTTGATAAAATTAACAAAAGGATATCTTCAGAAGAGGATTATTACATCTGCTACAGCTATCGCATAATCTTCACTGACTCCTTGCTCTTTCAACTCCAAGACACGCCAAGCAAAAACTCGTGCTGGTGGCGGATCAAATCCACTTATCCTGAAACGATGGGACATGTATCAAAATTCATGTTCAATACAAAACAAATTTAGATAAGAGTACAACTTGTATGTGCAAAGGAAATAGATAAACAACAAAACATTCGTCCTTTCCTTAAAAAAATTGGAGTCTTAAATACATGTATACTATTTCAATGGTACAGTGCTGAAGTTGTAAATTTTTATAAGGAAATCACAAAGCACACGATAAGGAACTTACTTGATTGCATCGTGGTAGAGCGATTCTGGATGATTTTTGAAGAACTTCTTAATGTACACATCCTCTGGCAACTCAATCTTCTTGATCTTTCCATCCACACGAGGAAATGTCACTGGAGGTGCCCTGATCAACAAGTCTCATGTTTCAATTGACCAGCAAGCAATATGACAAGCAAAAGAAAGGCAAGACTGTAACAGAAAAGTAAAATAACAGTTTGAGAAAATAACTGCAAAGCATGCATAGATTCACTGCATCTTCAGTTTACAAACTCCTAGGGTCACAATGTAGCACAACTGAACCGCATAAAAAAATGATGCAAACAATTTGACAACAGAAACGATAATAAAGCAGCAGGAACTACACAAATCACAGCTATACGCAGCACCGCTTTCAGTGTGATTGATGAGAAAGTAATTACAAATCACCCGTATTTTAGCACAGAATCATATCATTTTACAACATTTCAGTTCATAGATCCATGGATGAGCATGAACCGTATATAATGGCCCGTAGAGTTTTGCTGACATAATCAGCGGTGCACCACAGTTTACGCGTGGATCTGGCAACCAATCGCCGCTAGAAGGGTAGATGAATAGAGAAATGCTGGCGTAGATGCACAGACACAGCTAGGGCCTAGGGACATGGAGATGCGGGGGCGGGTAGGAGAGCACTGACTCTTGCATGGCCTTGAGCCATGTGGGGGCAGGCTTGGCGAGGCCCTTCACCAGTTTCCGAGTCTTGGTCAGCAGGTCACCGCGCATGTACGACATCTCCCTCCTCCCTCCTCCCGTGTCCAAGGACCTCCCGTCGGAGAGACTGCGGCCGCGCCTGCTCCGCCGCAACTAAAGATGGCAACAGGTAAAATACCCGCGGATACTGAGTTCTCACGCCCGCACCCGCGAGCAAAATCCTTTACCCGTGTGCCCGGCGAGCTGACGGTTGGGGGTGGCCGGGGCTCCACGCGCTCGCTCGTTGTGCAGGGGGCGGCGGAGCGGCGTCGCGAGGGAGGAACGCCGGGGGCGGCCGGACGGCGGCGCGGCGCCCGCGGGAGTAGGGCCGGGGGGCAGCTGGGGCTCCGCGCCGCTCGCGTCCTCGCCGGCTCGCCGCGCGTCCACGCCTCTGTGTTGCTGTGCAGGGGGCGGTGGCGCGAGGGGGAGAGGGGGCGGCGTCGCGAGGGAGGAAGGCCGGGCGACGGCGCGAGGGAGGAAGGCCGGGGGGCGGCGCGGCGGGAGGAGGGTAGGGGCAACACAGCGGCACGAGGGAGGGGGCAGGCGCCGCGGCGTGTGCGAGCCTGCGAGGGAGAGGGAGGAGGCAGGGGCGGCTGGGTGGGGGGATGAGAGAGTGATGAAACCCTAAAATGTCTGTTTATATCCTGCATGAAGACCCCTCTCCGGTCTCCACTCCCCGACCCCTTCCTCTTCCCCGCGGCGCCTCCATCTCCCCGCCAGATCGAGAAGCGAGGAGGCGGGGCGGCGGCAACGGCGATCCCCGGAGGGTGAGGCACTTCTGCTTAAAACTTTTGGCGCTTCTCCCAGGCTAGCAGCGGTACAGTGCGCCGTGCGGCAGCATTCCATTATTCCATGCCTCGATTGATCCCGTTCTAAGATCTCTCCGATTACTGGATTAGTTGCTGGAACATCTGCAAGAGAAAGGATCGATCCTTCCCTTGGCATGTCGACACACCGAAGCAGGCTATCGAGCATTTCGAGCTATGAACTTTTGAACAGCTCCCATTTTCAAGCGCGACTTGTTCATCTCCATGAGAATCCGGTGCTCACTTTCTTTCAAAAAAAAAAGAATTTGGTGCTCACTCATCTCCGGTGAGTTTGACGCCTACTGAATTATGCGCATGGAAAAGTACAATAACTTGTGGGCATCCGTTTCTCTCTGGATGGCATTTTGCATTGTGTTACTCGCCTCCAGTTTCCAACCAACCATCTCCATTATCCTGATTGTTTTATTTTTCCTCTCGATGCTAGCTGCTAATCTTCTTATTAATTTTCCAGCACATTGCTGCAGGCACCTCCAGGTTGCAGACTGGATTTAAATTGTGAAATACCATATCACAAAGTTCATTGTTCTGCGTTAGGTGACACATGCTGAGTTTCCTGCGCATTGTCTCAGTTGAGCACTTGTCATTTGTCAACTGTCATCGCAAGTGGGACTTCTCAAATTAAAGTTTTGTTCTTCCTTTCCTGAATGGAAAAAATACAAAGGAACAAATTATTATCACCAACTAGGTTGTTAAGAAAGCATAATATCGGCTCGGGCTCAGGTCAACCCAATCCAAGCTGTTGCTTGGTAAGATGTTCTCCTTAATTGGTTGTTTTGTCTCTGCAACTAAATTATCTTGAGTTGTACGCAATAGACTACACATATAGTTCTTTGTTCGTTTGTTGCTAGGTCAGCAATGACGACGCAACATCAAAGGTCAGAGAAGACTTCGGCGAAAATGATGGGATCGATATGTTAGCCAGCAGTCATGCATCCTTGTGATCCTGCCGTGGC
The DNA here is from genome assembly GCF_002211085.1 of Panicum hallii. Taxonomy (NCBI): domain Eukaryota; kingdom Viridiplantae; phylum Streptophyta; class Magnoliopsida; order Poales; family Poaceae; genus Panicum; species Panicum hallii. The sequence continues at coordinate 2,787,678 of NC_038042.1, forward strand.
AATATAAATGAAGGGATGGAACACCACTAGAAGAGAATCCAGATAGGCTACACAGCAACATTTCATCCCTGTGGGTCTTTCAAAAAAAAAATAACATTTCATCCCTGTGTCTTTTCTGAAAGAAAATTTCATCCGTGTCAATGGCGTCTGCAGCAACCAGCAGCAGGTAACTAGACAAGAAAGGCAAATGCAGCTGCCATCTTTACCCATGTCTCCTATAACTTTGACTGCATCTATTGTTGCTTTGACGTTAACTTTGTGCGTAGATTTTGTAGTGTATCAAGTACAAACAGTTCTGTTCGTGACGAAAGGGGTGATACATTTGGAATTTTGGATTAACCACAAGTTTATCTTGATTTTCAGTGACAAGGAGCAGGTCCTCCCTACCATCGACGCTGACCAAGCGCACGCCCTCTTGATCTCTGGCCATGGCTATATTGATGTCAGGTGGGTACTCAACGGGTCAACGAGGGCTGTACTGTTCATGTTCTTATTGGAGAAGCTTCCATGACAGAAAATTAACTGGTGGGTATGAAATGAAATGAACCTTCAGGATGCAGGAGGACTTTGACAAGGGCCATGCACCCGGTGCTCGCAATGTTCCCTACTACCTGTCAGTCACGCCACAAGGTCAGTTTCTTCATCCTGCTTGCTCCGTGTGAGGGCCTCTGTTTGGATTTGGGGGTGATTTTGATCTACTCCATATTTGATCTTCCATTTGGGGAACATGTAGGATCTAGCTGACTAGTTCAAATTTGTGCTCAACCCTAAGAATTTGGATCCTAATTCACTCTAATCAAACATGCCCCATATATGACAAGATTGGTGGTGTCGCGTTCTTTTATCCCTTATTATTCGATCTGTTGTCTTTGCTGATCCCTAGGGAAGGAGAAGAATCCACGCTTCATAGAGGAAGTGGCTGCACTCTTTGGAAAGGACGATGGCTTCATTGTGGTAGGTTACTACCTTCATCGATCATATACGCTCAAAATTTACGGAAGCTATAGTGATATAACAGTGTCTTGCTGCAAAAAATTAAATAGTCCTTGTTTCACAAAAAAAAAAAGAAGAAGAAGTGCTAGCTTGCATACTAGCATCGATCATGATTTATCAGGAGTAAGAAAAAATTAACTTCAAAATTTACGTAGGGTTGCAACACGGGAAACAGATCCAGGTTTGCAACTGCAGATCTTCTACACGCGGTAAATCCTTGCCATCTGAGCTATCAATCTAGTAGGACTAAGCTCTGATAACTGTGCGTCACACTATCTGCTCACTTGGATGTCCAGGGGTTCAAGAACGCGAGGAACCTGCAAGGTGGCTACCGCTCCTTTCTCCAGAGTGCAAATCAGCAGCCAGCTCAACAGCAGTAGCCATCACCAGTTATTATGCCAGTTCGTGCGTGCTCGTAGTGTTCATTATTTGGATGGCCATTTCGAAAAGTTTCAGTCTGAGATCCTGGCGAAATTCCTGCGTCCGCAGGCTGTTGAACTTTGTGACGTAATAAACATTCATGAAATAGTACTCCAACAAGAAATGTCGAGGCCAGAGGTGATGCTTGCTATATCAATTTGCGAATATATATTCTACTGTGGAACTTGTATTACAAGTAATTGAAGTACCTAATGACCTTTACAACAAGAGTTCCGTGCATGTGTCTGCCAAAATTGTGTCCTGCGTGATTTTTCTTTGCTTTTTTTTTTTTTGTGCTTCATAACCTGACATTCGAAGCAGTATCGGTGAATATCAGGTCAGCTGCTTTGGCTCTGGCACTGATCTATATCAATTGGTTTCTTTGGTCCGGGGAATGGCAAGTTGAAAGCAACCTCTCGCACTCTGACTCTTGAGTATAATCGTGTGTCGCTTCCAAGCTGAGATCTTTACAGCAGAAAGGAGGCTTCAGAAAGATTACACGAGCTACTTCATAGCACCTCCTTTTCCAGCTTCAACACAGCCATGAATGCTTCTTGGGGAACATCAACCCTTCCGATTGCTTTCATTCTCTTCTTTCCTTCAGCCTGTTAGCAAATATTACATTTCCATATTATCTGACGCTAAAAAATGCTGGTGAAAAGAACTTCCAGTGTCCGCTCTACCCTTTAGGTATTATGCAAAGATTAAGGTAATTAGCTTTGACCTTTGAACAAGCAAAATCAATAAATTTTCCCATGATTTTTTATAGTCAAACAACAATAGTTTCTAGGAAAGGTTACCTGTTTCTTCAGCAATTTCTTTTTTCTTGTTATATCACCACCTGCAAGTCAAAGACAATAGTGCTCTGAATAAAGGCTGCATGGATCGTTCTTTTCATTCTCCTTTTTTTTATCCAAAAGAACACTATTTTACTAACTGCTGTTTTGAGAAAAAAAAAATGACAGACAAGAATAAGATAGCACATTCCATTAGCTTAAGATGCTTTCAAAGTGCATGTTTAGTGCTCTGTTTACCATAGCATTTTGACAGGACATCCTTCCTGATGGCCGACAGGGCTTCACTTGCAATGACCTTTGTGCCAATACATGCCTGTCAAGGTTCATATAAGTGTCTGATTACCATGGAAAAACAGGACTGTAAACAGGAATTTTTGTTGCCCCAGAAATAGGATTGGTTGCTATATTTTCCAACAGGCAGCTTATGTGAATTTGCCAATTACTTCTTTATTAAATTTTGTTACTAATGCAAGATGAAAATTATTGTTCTCTCTTGAATTTTGATATTGCTTACAAAAAGTAGGATGAAAAAGTTTAGGGTGCCTTGACCAAAAACTAAGGCATCTCCAACCCATAGCAGATAGAACAATAAGAAGTGCAGGTGTGCCACATCATATTCTCTCTCATTAAATATATTTTTTCCTATATTTTATCCAAGCGTTATCATCTAATATGTTCACTCGTACTTTGAAATTTAAAAAAAAGAGTTATGGTTAACATATATTAGTATGTCTCAAGCACGGGCAAGACTAATGCGAGCAACCCATGCATCTGCTTCAGTCCATATTTGCACCTCCTTCATGCTGGTACGGAGGTGCTCTCAACTCTCCCATGGCCCCATGCTCGATAGTGCTATGTACATAATTGCTAAAAGAAATCTGTGAGAACAAGACAGATAAATCTCACTTGAATAGGAACTCTAAACATTTGTCGAGGTATAAGTTCTTTGAGTTTTTGCGTCAGTGCCCTGCCAACAGAGTATGCCTAGAAAAAGACATTCCACAAGTCAGATTGCCTCGAGAAGCTTTTCCATGACAAACTGGTAAATAAAAGCTATTTTTTTCTGGAAGCAAGTTGGCAGGATAAAACACTCAATAAATACATTTCATTGCAAAAGAATAGTCGTACAATAAATGGCGCATTACTGTTCTAGGCTGCATGAATATATAGTTGGGTACACGAGAGTACAAAGGAAAGATAATACGTGACTAGACTTAACATAATGTATCCTTGACAATATGTATTTCTACATACTCAAATGCAAGTAGATTTCCAAGATCTATCTACTGTTTGCATCTTGCATAAGTACAGAATCAATGGAAATATCTGCGTTCCATGCTCAGGGGTAGATGTTTATCACATCATAAACTGAATTGTGCCATAATATGTTTCTTGATCATTCCAAAAATTATGTCACGAATCAGAAACAACATATGTTCACATCGGTGTTTTTTCTTTCTGAACTGCTTAAGTTATATGCATAGATAACATCTCAAGTATAGCACCTTATCTCTGTGTACAATTGTCGACAACGCCTCCACAGGATCACCATTGATTTGTATATCCAACTTTACTAGCTGACTTTCCCTGTACCTGCAGAGAAAAGATATCTCAGCTGATTGTTTCACAGGTCTACATGAGCACTACCAAAAGGCTGCAACTACAGAGAAGAGAATAGCAGCAATGAGTACCCGACAAGTGAATATTCCATACTAGCATATCCTTTGCTTCGAGATTTCAGTTGGTCAAAGAAATCACCAACCATCTGCATAATGAATACACATCAATAACTACAGAATATTCACAAAGCAATAGGAAAATTTTTCTTCAACTCATTGGTACTCTGGCATCAATTAAATGCAACAAGACAGAATATGCTTTGCAAGATACATCCTTCTTTGATGTTAAGTCAAACATACTATAGCACAAAAAAGAGAAGCATCTTTTGCATAGTCAAGCGCAAGAGAAACAGCATTACAGAATGTTAGATAGGCATACGCGGCTAGCCCTTGGGCCCATGGGAGAAGTGCTGCATCAGGCCTTGAGCCTCACGCACACCGCGCACGGTTGTTAGGATTGATAGCCAAGGATCTCCATTAGATGGTTCTGTTTCTATAAACCAATCACCAGGACATCCTTGCCTATATATGTGTGTAATATGTACCCTCATCAATTAATCCAACAATTCCCGTGAGATAATAAAGCTTACATAGAAGAAGCAATAGATACAGCATAATTACTTGAAATGTTGAGATGCATGTAATGCACTATCAGGTTGCTGCAGAATGAAGGCTGCCAATGATGCATTTTGTATAGTCATATTTATGAAGTAGCAATGTCAGACAACCTATATCTGTATCTTGAATTCCTCATATCTTTTGTATATTTTGCAGATGCATTAAGAAATTTTACTTCTACAAGTTTTCTCTTTTATTCACGGAAAAAAGAATAGTTCCACTTCACAAGATACAAAGGGGGTTGAAAATCATGTGATTTTTTTTTTGTTTCGTGTGTGAAAAGTATGATATCACACCTCTGCTAGCGGTAGCTCATAAATAATTTTGGCCCTGCTTTCTGTGATGAAGTTCATTTCCTTGAACTCGCCTCTTCTGTCTTGAGCCAGCTCCATTATTGGGCCAATATAATCCTTAGGTGTAAGCATCTCAATCTATAGAGGAAAAAGGGTATTCAGACAGGTGCAGAACAAGTTCAGCAGAAACAATATTATTGCAAAAGGATGGTGAATATCATGTTATGGATACAACCTTTACATATGGTTCTTCAATAGACCTCCGTTTCCCAGGTTCCGGAAGCAAAGACGGATTTGAACATTCGACCTATGTGACAACTGTAAGAAATCATGTTCGTACATGCAAATAAAGTTGATTGGTTTGTGCTTTTAAAAAAACTGTCAGCTATTTTGGTCTGAGTGCAAATTTATACACAATGAGATGGTTTAGCTAGCTGCTCACAACATGCACCATAACCATAGAACCTTTTAGCACTAAGCAATAAAAGGGTAAACTCACTAGGTGACTGCAAATGGTTAATGGTTTACAATTACATAGCATCATAAATGATGCCATTTGGTCTCTTGAACTGTACGTTTCCCCCAGATTGTACCAGTGATGTACTTCTGTGTTTTGGTAGATAAAAGTAACAGGTTTTTTTTTTAAGTAGTTGTTTTCTGCAAATACAATATTAGGCACTTCTGTACAGCACCACTATTTCATTAGTTGCGCAAGTAACAATTACAGATCGCTTCCATAAACTCATGCTCCATAAAGAGTTCTTAAACCATATTCATACTTACTTAGCGTGACGAGATATGTGATATGTTGAAGGGTGCAACGCTATCCTAACAGGCTTAACACAAATTATTTTAATATTTTTTATTGTGGATACAGCTTAGTTCCTGCACCTCCAAGAGACGCTGATTTAAACAACAGGAGTTATTAAAAATTCCTTATAACTCTTAAGCAAAATGGATTCCGGAAAAGTGAAGGGTTCAGCAATATAAAAAACTTACAGTTTCACCATCTGCACAGATCACATGGTAAACCACACTCGGTGCAGTAATTATTAAGTTCAAATTGTACTCCCTCTCAAGCCTTTCCTGGAAAATAGAGAAATATCTTTTGAGTCATTGTGGTTTTACTACACTGCCATAAACTGAGTTGACTGTAAGAACCTGAACAATTTCCATATGAAGAAGACCAAGGAACCCACATCTGAAGCCAAACCCCATGGCACTAGAAGATTCAGGTTCGAACTGCATCAACAATATGGACTTAGAGAAAATGAGTCGTACAAAATACTAATGTGTACTCAATTATCAATATTACAGAATCCAAATGTGCAACGTGTTTCCCCTCCACCAAATTTCGTTACCAAGCATTGTTACCCATGCCTTTTAATGGCAGCCCTTTCTTCCATGCATTTTTTTAAGTGAGATGAAATTCTAATGCACTTCTTAGCAATTACAATGGAAATTGGTCCGATATTCATAACTGAAGGTACTGACTTTATTGATCAGCATTGTGTATTTCAGCTACGTGTAAACTGAAGATTCTTGGTTACAGGAGCTGTTAGTACAGCCACTTTTGGGTTTGCTATGACGCATCATATTTGAGCTTCTGCCAATGCCATTATATATAAGAATCTTGGCACGCTTGCATCAACATTTCACTTTATGAACTATAGTAAGTCAATTTCACAATATCCAAAATTTGAGCCACGGAAAAAATGTGTTCCAAACTCCAGATACTAGAAAGGCAATAAATTAATGCCAATCTGATAAATGGTGGCAATATGGATAAATAGGTCAAGGAGTCCACCTTTAGGGCAGCATCATTTAGCTGAAGTTTTTCCAGTGCTTCACGCAACTCCTCAAACCTATTGACAAAGTCAATCTTAAATATAAAAAAAATGTGTTGAAGAAAGAATGAAAACTCAATATAAGAGGAAGATACAGTACTGATCTGCATCTATCGGAAACAAGCCACAGAAAACCATTGGAGTGGCTTCTGAATATCCTGGTAAAGCAGAAGCTGCTTTTTTTGAATAGTGAGTAATTGTATCACCAACCCTGGCATCTGCTACTGATCTTATAGAAGCAGAGAGATAACCGACCTGTTACAGAGGAATCAACTGGTCAAGATATTTTAATTGAATGCACGATGAAGATTCAAGAAAAACATCTAAACCAGACCCTATGCAGAGCATTGCAAAGACTAATGAAAATTATAAAGAATTTTTAAGACTTGGTACCGCTTGCTGTGTAGATTGAAGAAAAGCATCTGAACCAGACCCTGTGCGGAGAATTGCAAAGACTGCTCATAATTCTATATAGTTATAAGTTTAAAGGTTTGGTTAAATTGTTATGGCTGAACAGTAAATTTGTTTTCTAACCTAGCATGGTTAATACATGGTAGATGTACTTTTCTTTAATGGGAATGAACAGATTCATTTCATAGTTAATAGTTGAAATAGTTCAGTTTCAGTAGACAGTTGAACAATATCCTTAAAGAAAATGAAATTAGACACCTGAAAATAAATATCATCTTTGAAGAGTTATAATAGATGTGAGACATTAGAACACCAAAGTTACCTCGCCAGCATATAGTTCGTCCACTTGCATCTGATTTGGGGATAACACACCAATTTCATCAGCAACATATTCCTGTTAATTTTGATAAAAAAAACTCAGCATGGAATTCTACCCACTGCATTGGCAAGGATGATGAAGATTGAAGAAGATGGCACAAAATTGGTTTCTGAAAATTAATTTTGATGATGAGAAATACTTTAAGTGGTAAAATACAAATGCTGCACTTTGGTGTGCTATAATAGTTACTAGTAGGGGAACTTTGGACAGTATATTTACCAGTGGTACTTTTACAGCGCAACGGGACTAATTTTTCCAATAAAATCTATTGCACTAATAGCAAACACATTGGTGAGATTTAAGTTTTGTTTTGATTACCTTTCCATTGGCCATAAAACATATCTTGTCCCCTTTCTTTATACTGCCATCAATAACACGGAAGTACACAATTACACCTCTGTATGGATCATAATAGCTGCAACCACAAAGATAACATATAACAATAGTTGAGAAAATGCAGAAAATGGTCGAGATATACTAGTGATGTTGTCTGTGTACACATTCTACATTCTTAATTAGCCAATTCTAAGAAGCTCAAGTACTTAAAAAAGGGAACCTGTCAAATATAAGAGCCCTGAGAGGATCTTTTGATGTATCTTTTGGTGGGGGAATTTTGGTCACGAGGGCATCTAGTATTTCAATGATGCCTATACCTTCCTACAGAACACACAAAAAAAAGAAGTTAATATGATGGTTATTTCTATTCATAAAGGGGACATGATGTTTTCTATGTGTGGCCAATATATAACTAAGTAACTCTGTGGTGAAAAGAAAAACTAACCTTTGCTGAACACCGAATTGCATCACTGCAGTCCAAACCAATTATCTGGGAACAATAAAGACAAGGACGGATTTGTAGTTCAAGGAACAAATGACATAACTTCGAGTAGGAATGTTAAGAGCTGTCTCCACAGGATGTAGAGAACGTCTAAGATAGGGTGCAGCTTTCAGAATACCTCTTCAATTTCCTGTGCGACGCGGTCAGGTTCAGCACCAGGAAGATCTATTTTGTTTAGAACCTAAATTAGAACACAAATTCATTGTCAAAACGAAAAATAAAATGAGAATATTTAGCTGGATATCACAGTCATAGTTTTTTTACCATTTCAGTTTGATAGGGAAATCAGACAATTCAAGCTTGAATGTATTTTTTTTTATGAAGCAACATGGAGCAAAATTAAGCAAGTCCTTATCCACATTACATTATAATTTCTTATGCCTGTCTGATTGGAAGGGGAAATTCAAACAGTACATTAGCTGTCATTCTTAGTCAGTTTATATCCAGCTTTACTAAGGCAAAAGGGCATTACAAAAAGGACTGCTAGCATCTCAAAAGCTCGGGCAAAAATCAAATGTAAATGTATTTCGCAATAAAAGGTACACGTTTGTAAAACTTGAAATTGGAAGCTCAGTTTGTGCACTGGGAAGAACTAACCGGTATGATTTCAAGGTTGTTTTCCAATGCAAGATACACATTTGCTAACGTCTGAGCTTCAACACCCTGCATCATGCCATCAGACATCTTTCACTTAGCAGCAAATTGGAAGCCAGCAAAATCATAGGCTGGCTTCTGTGCATTGGTAAGCAGAAGGCAAATATGTTCAAATAGATATCTATTGAAACTTACAGGAAGAAAATATATTGCACCTGAGAAGCATCAACGACCAGAAGTGCACCCTCACAAGCAGCTAGAGAACGGGACACCTAGCATCCAGTCAGATAGTTCAAAGGTATTTCAATCAGCTGCCAATCTCGAAAATGGTAAGATCAAATTTATCGTATGGCAGCAAGATAATTTCTCCTTAACAAAGTTTCATATGTATGGGAGTAGTATGAGCAAAGTGATTATATACCTCGTATGAGAAATCGACATGGCCTGGTGTATCAATTAAATTCAGGCAGTAAGGCTCTTTATTCATGATGTAACGCATCCGAGCTGCCTAAAACGATAATTAGAAGAAGAGGAAACGTATCAAACACCTAATATGGAAAATGTAGCAGGAAACCTCATCCAGTATGGACCATGAAAGAGCAAATGACAGCCCAAACTTAACAAAAACGCAAGAACATCATCCGCATTAAGCAGCTAACTTAAAGAGTCTACACCCCCCTGCTGGTTTTCAGAACATTTACACAGAGCAATATAGGTAGCTAAATGCTAATGATCGACAATTACAGCTCATAGTTTTGTTTACGGTACCTGCAACTTGATGGTGATCCCTCTCTCCCTCTCCAGGTCCATGTTATCCAGGAACTGCTCTTTCATCTCCCTCTTCTGCACCGTTCCGGTGAGCTCGAGCAACTTATCAGCCAGCGTCGACTTGCCATGGTCGATGTGCGCGATGATGCAGAAGTTCCTGATATTCGAAATGGGCACCTGGCAGACCAAAACGCCAACTAAATTAACACACCAATGAGCACAGGCATGCACAAGGGAATCGCACTGACCGTGCTCGACTTAAGCCTCTTAGGTGAGCAACGTGTACATGATTAAGCTACTAAGCCGCTACCTTCTGGAGGCGGTCCTGGCCGGCGTCGATGGTGGAGGCCGCGGCGGGCGCGGGGGCCGCGAGGCAGAGGACGCGGCCGCGCGGGGCGGCAGAGAGCGCGCGCGGGCGGGAAGGGGCGCAGCCGGGAGCGGGGGCGTGCCGCCGGCGCCCCGGCGCGGGCGGCAACGTCCGCGGCGCGAGGACGGCGAGGCGGGAGGCGGTGGCGGTGGCGGTGGCCATGAGAGGTGGAGGAGCGACGGAGCCTGCGGGCCGCAAGAGGCGTTTGCTCGCCTCGCCGCGCTCCTCTATCCATCATCCACGAGAGCCAGCAGCAGGGGGGTTTGGGCCCACTCCACCAGTAACCGTTGCAACCGACCCGACCCGAGTCGGTCGGAGCGGCCGAGCCCGAGTCGGAGCCCAAGCCAGGCTCGAGACAGCCCACCGGGCCTTCGAGTAGTTCCCGCCGCCGATTCCCAAACGCGCCTGCTCCAACCTTCTCGCCCATCGAAGATGTTGCTCCGATCCGGGGCTTGCGACGGCGTTCGTCCCCGGGCCACGCCGTCGCAGCGGTGGATCCAGCCGCGTCTTCGATGAGGCGGCGGCTCGTCCTCACCTCCTCAAGCGCAAGTCCTCCGGCGAGGTCGACGCTGCCCCCGTTCGCCGAGTCAGGAGGTCGCCGCCGGCGTACGTATACCCTCGATTTTCTCCCCATCGTCCACCCCGCTCTCCCTCTACTAGTTATACATCGATCCTTTCCTGCTCTCACATACTTAATCTAACCCCACATCCTCATCATCGGATGATCTGCAGGTCATCGCGCAAGGAGCTGCCGGTTGCGCTCCACCTACCCAAGGTCGAAGCAGAGGTCCTGCTACCCCAACCTAAGGCCGGGTCCTCTGCAGGGGACGATGGCAACAACGTCGACGAGAGCTCTGACGAAGCTTCACTTGCAGAGTTGGGTGTAAAAGTGTTCCCCAATATGCCACCACAATCTGCGGCTAATACTTGGGTCCGTTTTGTCAACAATGCAAAGGCTTGCATCAACCACTACAACAAGAAGTATCAGGCAAGCGGCAAGCCAATTCATCTGTCTCGTTTAGAGCAGAGCATTCACTTCTATCTGTGGGTAGTTTAGATACAGTATTGCAGCTAACTAATGCTACTTTATGTTGAGTCAGGGTATACAACAATACACTTTTGGTGCTCTTACACTAGTACACTTTGCCTATAGCTTTAGGTGAATCTGGACTACTTGGAAATCGATCAAATACTAGTGATTTCATAGCACCATTTGACTTGTATGTAACAAGTAGCTGGATTGGTTAGGTGGCCTCGTGGGTTCGACTCCTGGTGGAAGCGGGGTTAAAAAAATCTCCTCATCTGCCTACACGCCAAAGCACAAGGAAAAAGATCCCCTCCTCCTTGGGGAGCAGGACGGCAGCTACTACTACCATATCAATTTCCATGCCCAAGACAAGAAAGGTCACGCCCAGCTCTTCTTTGGTGAGATCAGGGTGTGCGTTGTGCCTAAGGAGGAGGATGCCACTTGCTGTAGCCCTGTTTCACCTTCTGATGCTGGTATGTCATTTGTGACTCAGTTGGCTCACGCTTTTATGTGATGGATAGATCCTTATGGTCTTATGGATAGCTTAATAAACTTTGTTTGCTTCATGTGAGTTAGTTTATCCTTGCAGATTCTTTATTCTGATTTTGGGCGAGTAGCTAGCTCATTAATACTATGTGTTTGGTGTTGTAAATAGCTGCATCGTGAACTAACACCTTACAGATTACCTCTCTCTCTTCGTGTGTGTGTTTTGCATATGCTTTGTTATGAGCTTAACCACATTAGACATTTGAGTTTACAAATTACAGTACATCCACCACAACTCTAGTATCTCATGATTTTCTACCCATAATTGTTCTTAAGGATTTTTTTTATCAAACGCCTTATCTAAGAACCATTTATAAATTACCTATTGTATGACTTTAAAAGAACAATTCAAATCTTATTCCATCATTTTAATGGAGGAAAAAGTAGCATCCACCGTTGTATTTTCTATTTCAAGCTTAATTCTACCCCAAGTGATTAATCTAGAGATCCCAATTAATTTTGAAGGGGGTAGTAACTTTACGCTGTGTGGGGCAATGATTAAGAAAATGTATTCAGATGCATTACTGTCATGAAAAAGTATCTTAATCCTCATGGGTTGTGGACTATGTTGATTGTAGGCGGGAAACGTCTCCAAACCGTCGAGGAGGCGATGAAGTACAAATTTCCAACTTGGGGAACAGCAGGCATGGATGAAGAGTGTTGCTACGGGTGTTATCCAGCGATGAAGCACCCTAAAGGGACATGCTATGTCGCCGGCCACGTTGCTGATCCCCGACAGTACTTCGTGCCTGACAAATGATGTCTTGATCATACCATTGCTCCAATATAGAAGAGGCCGAATACTAACGTATCACAAATTCTTTCTGCAAGCTGCTTACATATATAGAGAGACAAATGATCAGCATGTGTTGCCGGTGAGTGAGACGGCTTGCCTGTATCTGAATCACTAGGATGAACGGCGCGCTACGCCGCGCCCGTACAGACTATATATGTTTTTTAAATGAAGTACAGGCAATATATGCTGTGACAGTAGTAGTTATGTGCCTTTACGTCGTTTCATTCTGTTTGGGCTGGTCTGCACTTACCAAATCACCAAGTGAGTTGGCCCGTTTCACTATTACACATGTTGGCTCAGCTTGACCCATTGAAGAAATTGAGAATGGAAGGAGGAATGCGCTATTTTTACATTGCTATACAATTTTAAAGTTAAAGTTGTACAAGTAGTACTGATATGAAATACATCCAAACTGGGATGATTCTAGCAACACCCTTGAATTTGGAACTCTGCCGGTCATTGCAATCATGTGGACACTTCACCATGCATCTGCCTACAACGCGAGCTGCAGGGTGTGGGCGCTGCTTGCCTTCTTCGAGAGGTGTCATGGTCAAGGACGACATGAGACGAAGGAGGATGCCCGCGAAGTTGTGGGACGGCAGGCTTGGAGGCTGGTGATCGCGCAGGAGGAAGAAGAGTCAGACTCAATGTTTGCCTAAACGGCATTAAACGGCATCAAAATGATCTAAACAGTAAATATGCTAAACGATGGGTCACTTATTGACGATGGGTCACTTATTGTTTACTCCCTCCGTTTAAAATTACAATTTGTTTTGGCTTTTGTTAGATATGTAGTTTTTCTATTATCTCTGCACAGTGTACATCTAAATGCATAGTAAGATATAAGTTAAAATAAATTGTAACTTGGAATGAAGGTAGTAGCTATTTGTTCGAACTAAACAACCATTTAAACAAGTTACACGATTATTAAATAGGATAAACGGTTGATTAAACTGATGCAGCTAGCCATTGTGCAATGTTTACACGTGTAAGCAGGCTAAACTGTCGTGCAAGTGAATGGTGCTAAACGATAAATAGAGGTAAACTGTATTATTTAGGCTATAAATGGTGTATTAATTATTAAATAATTGACTGCAAACGGCCTAAACAGGGTAGCAGAACAGAATTAAATGTTATTAGGTGGACTACGCGACCGTTTGACACACTGTTTAGTTAAATATATACAAATCCACTTGCATTCTTATATGTGTACATATTTATACATAATTATTTACATGAATAAATATTTATACTTGATTTCGTACATGCATAAATATATATACTTAATTTTGTATATACATAAATACATATATGTCGGAGGAAATCTCCAGCCGGGTGGCGGAATGCACCCGCCTAATCCTAGTTAAGGATGGGTTTGGAGGGGACTTAGAAGCGCTTGATCGGTGGGCGGATGAATGTAGGAAGGACACAAGGATTTTAGAGTGGTTCGGACCGCCGGAGCGTAATACCCTACGTCCACTTTGGTGTTGTATTGACTGTGTCAACCTAGATGGAACTTAGCCTGGACTTGTGTTCGTGTGTATGAACCTTGTCCGTGTCTCCAAAACCCGTCTTTTAACGAGTGCACTCTTCCTTTTATAGTTCAAGGGGTGTGCTTACACTGTGCGGCGCCCCGACAGATGGCCCCGGCCAACAGGAGCCTGTTCTATGAGAGATACGGAGATCTTCATCTCCATCTCCTCTCCGTAGTCTTCTCAATCTGGAAGTTGATGTGCGTATCTACAGCCAGGATATGGCCGTGTGCGACCTTGTCCGCACAGTGACCGCTGTCAGTGTTATCCAACAGTGGAGCTGTGTTTCCACTGTTGGGTGGGAACCTGTCAGGCGAAGGAGTAGAGCTGTCCCGCCGCGCCGTTACCTCCGCGCGCACTGTAGCAGCGCACGCCTCGGCTCACCTGCTACAGGCCATCATCGCGCCGCGCACAGCGCTGTGACGGGATTGTACGCCGCCTGCGCACTGTATTCGGTGACACGACGCGCCGCCTTGGAAACAGGTGGGCTTACCGTGGTGTCAGCCTACCTGCCCCGTGTGTCAGTGGCAGGCCACACTTTTTGACTTGGGCGCGCCCGGCCCAGCTACCGCATTAAATGCTGGTAGGTGGGTTGGAGACCCGCGGAGGGCCTCCTGCCACAGGCACGTGGCAGGGCCAGCCCCGCTCCCTCTGCAGGGGTGGCACGTGGCGGCACCGGACCCCTTCCCGGGGGGAGAGGGGTCCGGGCCCCCGAGGCCGGTCGGAGCGGTCTGGCCTGTGATGGTCCGGCCATCACACGTGGCGGCCCGGGACCTCCCTGGGGAGTCCGGGGCTGCGGGGGCTAACCGAGAGCTCCCCTGCCTTCCCGGGCACATGGAAACCTCGGACCTTTAAGAGCACGGGGAAGATCCGGAGACCATGGTTCCAGCTGTCAGGCCCGAGCCGTACGCCACATCACCTAAAAGACGAAGGGAAGATCACGGATAGTGAGACGCTAAGGGTCTAAACACCCTAGCAGGAGGTACCGACAATATATTTGTTAAAATACTTATTTTTGCAATCATGAACATGCATATTTGATGATATGATATAAAACAATTGAACCTATTTAATTTCGTTTAAATACCGTTTAACCATCTAAACGCTAAATAAAAAGTTACCAACCGTTGAGCACCAGCGTTTAAGATAAATATTGACGGGAATAAATTTGTTTGCGAGGCAAGGATTACCGTGGCCACGCGTCGAGGAAGCAGAACCGGGATCTGAATTCCTAATCCCACCGAGTGATGCTCACACGGTGGCAGACGTGGTCAATTTCTTTACGGGACACCGAGGTCACTCACGCGCACGAAAATTGGGGCCAGGCTGGCAGCAGGCAGGGCACGGTAACAGTAGATCGATGCCCCGGTTGGCCTCCTTTTTCTTCGGGGATAAGAAGGTACTTATGTATCTGCAGGGTGCCTTATTTCTTCTTCATAATGAAGCCGAATTGCCCGTCAGCTGATAGCCTTCTTATCATTAGTTTAGGACCGGAAATGGGTAGTCTTACTCTTATCACCTATTCACCTGTCCTGACCTCATGCATAACAGAGCCAACCTCAACCCCACGTGGGACCCATCGACAAGGCCGAGTCGGCCTGATCCACCCCTGATGCCCTTCGACACGCTAACAGTCAACACGACAGAAAGGCGGCAGAGCATCGCTCAAGAATCCTCCATCGATCCACGGGGTAAAAGCATAGCTCCATGGCTTAGTGGCTACGAGCATGCCCACGGACACTTTATAGAAAAAAAATAAGGCAAATGGGTTTTGATTACCGCGCGTAAATCCAACCTGGTCACTCGGCAGGTAAAACGCTTCAGATATAACTATACATGCAGTCTCCATTTGATGTTTGGCAAGCCCTACAACACGCACGCTGCACTCAAAAACAGGGCCAAGCAGAGTGTAGGAAAAGAATGGGCGAGCAGGTATACAACAAAGTTGCCGCCATCGTCTGTCCGGCAAGACAGCCTACGTACAGATGTCGGGTGTCAGCGGAGTGATGTCTGGCCGGCGAGATGAAGCAGCGCCTGCTTGTGGTAGGCGGTGCGGAGCTTCTTGTACTTCTGCACAAAGGTAGGCAGGTCGATGTCCTTCTCCAGGAACTTCTGGTGCAGCTCCTCGGACTCCTCGTCCAGCTTTGCCATTGATGCTGAGTAAACAACAATGTGATGAGTATACGACATAACATCTTATAAAGATCTTGGAAGTAGCATGATCCTAGCATGACTAGCAAACATGTGCAAGCGATGCACCGTCTAATGTACATTACAATCAGTTACGAATCAGAAAGTAACAAAACTCAGATACAGCCTATTGTTCAAAGTGCTTACTTTGGAGCTTGTCGAGCAGCGCAGCAGGGGAATAGGACCTCATAATATCATCCTTCTGCCTCTCCAAATCAGTTAACCTATCTTGAGCAGCAGCCAGTTCTGTGGTTCTTATTATTGTGCACTGTACAAATCATAAACACAACTGAAATGTCAGCAAAGAAATGCTGAAGTGCTGAGAAAAAAAAAAAGAACAAAACTAGTAGCAGGCTTCAAATTAACAGTTTGAAATGGTTGTCGCATCATGGTATAAATAAAGTTCAAACTATCAATGATGATTTGTTTTAATAGTGAATAGCATGGCTACAGTGTTAACCATCTTTCTCCACGACACATGCTACAGTGCTTCACCTGATTACGGAGCTCCAAAATCCGCTGCTCCTTTTCTAAATTTTCCCCTGTAGTTTACAATACCAAAGAGCAAGTAATAATAAGTTACATATATCTTATTTGAAGCTCAGCAAATCAAAGAGCACCAAGTCAGGAAATACACCGAAATACCATTCTTTCTATAAACAGAATGTATAACTCACTTGCAAGTTGCGCTGTCTCCTTTCTAAGCTCGTCACGTACCTGAACATTAAGAAAGAGCACCAAGTCAGCATACACAAGACTCTTCAGGAATTTTCTATGTGGGTATGCCAGAGATAAGGCCTTGAGATAAAACAATCTAATATAGATAAACAGCAGTCAACACCACAATATAAATAGTTGCAGAAAAATCACCAACACATGGATGAGGGGGGCAGAGGAAAAATATAAGGTGTTAGAACACTAGGAGGACCTACGAATACGTAAAGCTTTCAATCATATTGTATACTAGGAGATACAGATTGTAAAGAAAAAATGATGTGGAAAAAGAGAGTAGCATGCAAGAGTTTGCAACTCCGACATCGTTAACTGATCATGAAGATTTGAAAATTATTTTCTATAATCAGTGGTGTGTGGATAACCAACACCAATGAGGATAAGCACTCTTAGGAATCCACTAGTTGTTGGAACCACTGAACGAAACAGAATTAAAAAAAAAATAGTGTTATATCCAGAAAGGATCTCAACGTCCTCTGGTGATGTCAGCATCACAAGTATAAAAAAAGTGGCACGTGCAACAGAGCTTACATTGTTCTGGGTTTTAACTTGATCGAGTGAATTAAAGAATGCATTATATGCCTCTTTGTCTTTCAATAGCCTCTGTAACTCCTCAATACTGCACAAAAGGATTTGATTAAGAAGATGCAAGATAAACAGGGTTGTTGACTCCAGTCAAATAATGCATCATCAGTAAATTGCATATTGTGCAAATTAAACAAGTTTCCATCATATATAATTCAGGACCACAGCACAGAAAATCAACCATGCATAAATGGGTCTCCAAATTCTACAGCACTTATCAACTAGTTCTCCAACTTAAACCAATTGTCATAATTTAGAAGAACAGTTTATATCCCTACAGGCTGACTGACACTAGTTATTCAACCTTGCCTTAACATATATACAACATACTAAAGGATTTTCCAGTCTTGCACATGTCCATCCAAATGTGCGGTGCCAATCTGTGATATAATAGCGTAAGTTGAAGGGTCATGCCCTATAATTATGTTAAGGTATCAAAATTAGAGAAGTCACATGGCATAGATCTAGACACAGTTTTGCTAAATCTCCCAGTTTGGGGATAACCGTAAAAACATATATTCTACCAAAGGTAACAAAGTATGTCAATTGCAATCCATATTCGATAATAAATATAAGAAATGAGGCAGTGCTGTATGCAAGAAAGATAGAAGTAGATTATGAAAGAAAATAAGGATATATATGAACCTCTTATCTTTCAAACGAGCAATTATCCCTGCAGCCTCAGCAGGAGATGGTTGCCCACGGGATGAAGACTGAGGATGATCTGAAGCTCTTTGATGTGGGCTAGCACTAGAAGAGGTAGGTGTCGATGGACGTGAAGATGAGCCTACCACCGACGGAGGGTACCAAGATTGCGTAGGTATGTCCTGGAAATTTGGGTCTGTTTGCTGCTGCTGAGAGCTGTTACAAGCACATTCAGCAGAGCCAATGGCAATAAGCAAGAGAAGCAAAATTTTCAGGCAGTGAGCAAGACTGCAAGAGAGCAAAGTTTTCAGAACTGCTTAATACATATTTCATTCATGCTATCCTTAATCATTCAGTACAACTGTATAAGATGCATCCATAGGAAATGACGCAAATAGCAATTAGGTAAATTTTCTTTGGTTAAAAATGAACTTTTTGGAGTAAAACAGCGCAATTAAATAACTTCTTAAATGTCTGTAGGGTTGTACAGAAAGAACTAGGTACTAAAGTATTGTAATCAGACAACTTATTTGAAACTAAGAGGTTCTAACAGGTAACCAGATGTATACAGGAACATGTTAAACCTAGCTAATTTAGGCACATAAACAAGAAGCCAGGGCTCATAAAACATAGAGCGGCAATTTCAATGAGACCAGCGTACCCGAAGAGAGGAATTCTCCAGCTCATCGTATAGAGAAATCTGCACTGATAGAGAGAAGGTTACATGTCAATCAATAAACTGATCAGTGGTGCAATCTGAAATGTTTGAACCCTTATGATTCATGAAAATCGAAGTGAATGCCTAAATGGATATTCCGATGCAAATAACACACCAGTTGAAATTAATGTTTGTTAGATAATAATCAGTTGCATCATCAAAAACAATCATTTCATTAAATATCAACCACGCTGAATTTTGTCCATTATAAAAAAAAAATGCCATGATCAGTTGATCACTAGCAGATACAGAAACGGACATCTGCTCTTCAGGCGGTCACTTCTACCATCAAATTGCCTAGGTGCGCTATACTGGACACGTGAGCCCATCATTCCAGATGTCATGTGCAGCGGTGGTGTGTTACAGGGTTAACATGGGCCAGTTGCTAATCCAGTCAAATCTCAGCCGGAGAGAAAAGCCCACGCCACCTCGCCTAGCCACCATCGATCCGCCGCTGCCGCCCTGCCTACCGCCGCTGCCAGACGCTCCTCTAATCCCGCCGGCCATGGAGCCCTACCCCAACAACCCCGAACCCGAAACCCTAACCCAGCCACCATCATACGCCTCAATCCGAGAGAGGGATGAGGAGGACCCACCTATTCGCCGGCCGTCTACCACTACAGCCGTACGAGCACGAATCGGAGGAGGAGCGGACGAGGGCGCGGCTGAGCTCGGGGACGGAGAAGAAGCAGCCGCGGCTGCGGTTGCTTCGCGACGGAGGTAGTGCCGTGCGGAGGTGATTTCGGGGCAGGCGGACCAGACGAGACGACGGGGAGAAGAGTCGAAGCGACGCGGTTGCAAGCTCACGCCGCCGCACGCTTGGGCCGGCTGAGCAGAAAGGACTCGCACTTATTTGGGCCGGCGGCACACGAGTTAGGATGTTGTTGGGCCGTAACTCTCGGTGCGACGGCGGACACAAGGCCCGCCGAAAGGGAACACTGCAACGCGGCCAGGCTTAGCTCGGTTGGGTAGCGGCCCTTTGCGGAGTTTTTGTTCGATCCGCTAATTGCAACCTACTGGCCCAACCGGCCCGCAATCGAAGGCCTCGGGAGATTCCGCCCGTTGCTCTGTTTGGTTTGCGGCCTGCGGCGCCGCACCGCGCGCGCATGTGGGGCGGCCGAATCGGCCGCCGCACCTTAGGCAGCGTCCTAGGCCACAAAGCAAACAGCTCTTTAGTCCCACGCAGACAAGCTAGCCCAAGGATATCCAGCTGAAAGGATAACCCGTGTTGCACACCACCGGCGACCACGCGTGCGCATGCACGTTCCATAATCCAACTTATGAATCTAACGTTTGAATCATATGACATATATGCGTGGTTAATTTTTTTTATTCATGGAGTTAGATTTTACTCTCTGTTGACCCTTCCTATTTGCCACAGAGGCATCTGAATTATATGTCCGTAAATAAAGATGCAAAAATATGTAACTCGTGATGCCATATTGTTTCATGCAGTTGTAACAAGGTTCCAGACATATTGTTGAAGAAAATAGACATTTGATATCGTCAAAAACTACTCTCCTATTTCAAATTGCAGTTCGTTCTGGCAAATGTAGGTACATATCTTTTATTATGTATCTAGATAAACACTATATCTAGATACATAGTAAAAATTATATATTTAGATTTGTCAAAACAATCTATATTTTGGAACGGGGGAGTAGGCTTTGTTAAAAGTGCCATTATCAAATGGGGATTGCGCTCTAGAGTGCCATTTCATGGATCTTTAAACACTCCTAGTAGAGCTACACGCATTTTCTTTTTTTTTAGATTTTCAGCGTTACTCCAAACACACGTGGCATACATCGTGCACGGTTCTAAGAGCATCTCCAATAATATCTAAAACAAAATCCAAAAACGTTTTTTGGCAACAAAAGAGAAAATCTCTGCTCCAACGGTGTCCCAATAATTTTTGGCAAGTGTCAAAAACCAGAATTTTAGAAGTTTATTTTTTAGATATTTCTGGAGATGCTCTAGCTGAACTGGCTCCGGTATATGTACAGTAGTCTTTCTCTCACGCGCGCTCACTCGCCATGTCCTTGAGATGGATTTTTTTTTTTTGAATAATTCTTTGAGATGGACATGGACCAAGCTTTTTGCCAGTGCGGACATCCCGCTGGCACACGGATGCAAGTATGTGAGCTCTTATTTATTTCAAAAAAAATTATATGTGCTCTCATTTAAAAGAAAATATATGCAAGTATATGTGTGCTTGCACAGCCGAGGCCGCGCGCGGTGTACGACGGTCACAAGGTCAGTTCGCCAGAGTCTCCTGCGGAGGATCTCAGTAGTCAGTAGGATCGGAGCGATCATGGATCGCGTGGACGTACGTATGTGTCGCCGATGACGCGCCGCCAGGTCTTGTCATCCCTCCTCGGGCAAGCCCGGCACGCCGCCGCCGCCGAGCTCCTGCTACCCCGGCCACGGCCCACGCCCAAGCGCCGGCCGGCCGGTCACCCCCGCACCCTCCTCGGCGACGTCCTCCGGCGATGCCTGCCTGCCCGCCGCCCGCCGGCGACAGGGGTGGCCGCGCCGGCCTGGCACGCGATAATAATGCCGCCAAAAAAGCGCAGCTCTCTTGTGCAGCAGCGTCGCACACTCGCACGGTCGGTCGTCCGTCCGACCATCCGGAGCCTGTGCACGCCTTCCCCTTTCCCTTTTCCGTGCACCGGCACCTCGTCCTCTCTCGATGCTCTTTGCATCCACCGGCAGGCGATGGCCGATGGGGAGGAGATTAGGAGAAGGCTGCCGTGGTGCTTTGGAGTTTGGACAGTAGCGAAGCACGTTGCCACCAGCTGCCCCCTGCTTCTTTCCACTGCACCGAGCACCGATCTGATCCTGCCGATCGACCTCTGCTTGCTCTTGCTCCCTCAGCACAGTGCAGTGCTGTACTAGTACTACTGCCCACTTCACACACACACAAAAAAAAGTGGCCGTCTGCTAGCATGTCTCGTACGTGCGTGTCTTCAGCTTTGTGAGGCGAGGCAACAATGTGTGTTCAAGGCGTTCAGCCATGGCTGGCTGGTTTGTCCTGCTGCGGCAATGACCTATCCTGTGGTTATTGCTAGTACAAAATCACACACAAAGCTTCTATCAACAAGACTGCAACTTAACTTTGCATTGCGTACGTGCATTGCAACGTCCGTATTACCCCCGGTGTACCAGCAGGATCTTTGCACATTGCACTACCTGCATGCAGCTCAAGCTGGTGGTGTGATGTCCTTCAGAGAGGGGACCAAAACTCCGTGAGCAAACAGAAACGGTGCTTACTCTTCTGCTTCAGGGTGTTTTGTACCCCTTACTTTTCTGCCCTCCCCATTTTTATCTTCTATAATCTAATTATGGAAAAACTGTTGACGACTTTCCTGAGGAAAAAAAATAATTAGGATACCTTTCACTAGTTTGTTTGGCCTACATTGCATGTCGGAGTTTGATCGTACATAGCTTCAATTCATGTGTAAACCAAGCTACAAAGTTGCAACTGCACACCGGGGAACCAACCGCAACTAGACACGTCTCATGGAAACTCACAAGGTGCAAATCAGCGATCGTTAGGTGCACCTTCAATCCTGCTCAGTTTAAATATTTGTGCTACTTTTTAAAAATAGGATCTCATTTTAGAGAAGTAGCATAAATATTTGAACTAGAGAGGATCGGAGGTGCACCTAAAATTATCAACTTGCACCCCAAATATAAGGAAACAATTTGGCGAAACATAAAAAATCCATGCATAAACTACCAAAAAATATATTATTTTAATGGGCACTGCTAGCGCCTGGATGCCCGATCAGAATTTTTTCATCGGACGGTCCGTCGCAACATTGATAAATAACAATTGCAATATCAAGAAAATATGTATACAAATGACTCTGATATCCGATTCGAGGATGGAAAATTTCCACTGCAACATTAACATCATATTTCATGCAACATCCACGCAACATTAAAAAATAATAATTGCAACATCAATACTTATCTCATATGCAATATAGATCGAAAGGTCCGATTTTTTCTGCGTGGACTCTCTAATCCCAGCATTGCCGTATTTTAATATCTTAACAACTATAATTTCCAGTTACTATATGATTTGTTAAGATAATTTGGGACATCCACACACCCCACACCGAATTCATGAGTCAATCGAACTCAAACCTGAACAGCAGAGCAGCCCTCCCATGCACGCGGGTCCCACCTGCAGTGAGACAACACGGCACCCAAGCGGCCAAGCCATCAGGCACACCCCCAACCCAGCCGTGTTCCTCTATAAATCCGGCCGGCCGGCCGGCCATGTCTCAGCGAACGCGGCTGTCTCCACTCTCCAACCATCCACCCCCGGGAGAGAGCCACCATGGCTGCCGCGACGAAGCTGAACCCGGCGGCGCCGCCGTTCCCGTTCCCCGACCCCTACGCGATCCACTTCGCCCCGCCGGCGCCGCCGCCGTTCCCGCTCGCCGACGCCGCCTGCCCCCCTCAGTTCCCCTTCGTCACCTACTGCTGCGTCCCAGCCCCTCCCGCCGGCCACATCGGCTTCTGCTTCCCCGTCCAGCCGCCGCCCTCTCCTCAGCCGGGAGTCGGCAAGGGCGGCGTCCCCACGGCGGCGGCGGCCGCGACGCCCGGCCGGCCGCCGCACAAGCTCATTGCGGCATTCTCCGACCTAGGCGGCGCGGGGAAGCGGGAGGACGCGGCCGTGAAGCCGTGGAAGGAACCTGCACGCGCCGCCGCCGCGCCCGCCCTGGCGCCGGCCGCGCCGCGCAAGCCGTGGGTGGCGCGGCGGAAGGAGGAGAGGATCGTGGCCAAGGTCAAGGCGCCACGGTCCAGGAAGGCGGCCGGCCCGCGCGCGTGCAAAGCCGCGCAAGCGCAGCGGGAGAGTTCGCCGACGCCGTTTAGGTACACGACGAGGCGGCTGCGGTGCCTTGGGCCACCGCCGAAGCCGGAGCTCGTGCTAGGCTGGAGCACCACCACCATCATGCTCCGCAACATTCCGAACAAGCTCAGGTACGCGCTTGAGCAGCAGCGATCATCACGAGGGCATCCTGTTCTTGTTCTTGACCTCTCCCCCGTATGACTCTCACTCTCCATTGGTGTATGATGTGTGCAGGAGCAGCGACATGATCTCGTTGCTCGACGAGCACTGCAAGCGCGTGAACAAGAGCGCCGGCGCCGTCGTCGCCGCGTACGACGTCCTATACCTGCCTATGGACTTCAGGTGATAGAGTCTCTAGATCACTAGTAAAAACGCCTGCATTTTCTTGCTGCAATTCTTTGATGAGAAAAGCTACATGAAATTTTCAATGAAAAAAAACTACATGAAATTAAGCTGTAGTGATGAAAAGGTAAAGTCTCAATGAAAAATGGTCTCACATTGTGTTCCTTTTCCTTTTCTTCTTTTGGGACATACAAGAACGCAGGGTTCAGTTGTCCTTGTTCTGTAAAAGGCTAGAAAACAAAGAGACAGAATAAAACCAAAAAAAAACTTTGATAGTAAGGCGGATTAATTTCTTGCAAGGAATACTAGTGCCAAACTAATCTAATGTTTTTCCTGTGAATTGCACACGTGTTTAGAACTATTTCCTGCAAGTTTTGGTGCATATTAGTATAGTATTCACTGTAGTTTGAAAGCACACGAGAGCTGTAGGAAAGTTTAAAGAAACTGAAGTTTTAGAGTACTTTCCTTTCCTTTTCCTTCTTCTGTACACACACAAAGGCAGGCTGAGTCTGGACTCTGGAGAAAGCTAAAGAACAAGTAGACAAAACAGCACAAGTGAAATTTGATGCTATAGCATTTTTGTCTGGAGCAGCAAAGTTGATGAAAGCCAGTATCCATGTGTAAGTACTAAGTAGTATGGATATCCTTTATTGTGCACAAATAAATCCGATACATAAAATTTGTGGATTAGTTTCCTACATTTTCTTGTTGACGAGCTTGGCCACTGGCCCCAAGTCTGTAGATTGATTTTCTGGCATTTGCCCGCTGATGAGTTTGGCCAATGGCCACGCACAATGCTGTAGATTTGTCGGGATTTCCTTAGCTGTTAGATTCTGCATTTCTAATTTCTTTGTGACAATTACTCGATAAATGGTTTTCAAGGACACATGAGTGAAAGCTGTAAGAATAAGGTTACGGAAAGTGAGCAGTCAGAGTCCATTCCCCTTTCTTCTTTTGTACACACACAAATGCAGGCTCCTTCAGTCATCCTGCTCCTGGGAAAAGCTGAAGAACAAAGAGACAAAACAACACAAGATGAAACTTGATTCCAACAATTTACTTCTGCTCCTAGTTGTATAAATGAGAATACACATGTGATGTTGTGATGTATGTACCTGTAATCTAACCGAGTTGATAATGATCGGCAGGCGCGAGTGCAACTTCGGCTACGCCTTCATCAACCTCACCTCGCCGGAGGCGGCGCACCGGCTCTACCGCTCCCTCCAGCGGCGCGGCTGGACAGTGCACGGCTCCAAGAAGGTCATCGATATCGTCCGGGCCAAGATACAGGTGAGCACTCGCGAACGCAAGTTGAAGACGCAATGATGAACCGCATGACCACAGGGATGCATGGCAGCTGCAAGCTAGGCCTAGGACTAGGAGTAACTTGTTCTGTTGGGTTGGATTTGATGTGGTGCGGTGTCTTTCATGGTGATTGACGCCGGATGGATGTGGGCGCATGTGCAGGGCAAGGAGGAGCTGGTGCGACACCTCCAGCGGATGAAGCTGCAGTGCGCCGAGGACGAGTTCCTCCCGGCCGTCTTCTCGCCGCCGCGCGACGGGGTCACCGCCGGCACCACCGTCCGGCGCCTCGGCAGGCTCGCCCGGCGTCCGTCGACGACGACGCCGTGCGCAGCGACGCCGGCGCCGACCCCCAAGGAAAGCTAGGTGGTAGCTGCCTAGCTACAGCCAGCGCGGCGCCAACAGTGGAGCCAAGCCCCTTGACATGGTTGTTGGAAGCATGTGCGTTTCTTTGTTCGTGGTAGTGTCAGCGCGGTCAATCCGAAGTCAGGCATGCCTTCCCCTTCCTCTTCCCGTGCAATTGTGCAAAGGACGGACGACGCGCTCCCCGATCGCTGCGCGGCGGCCGGCGACGAGGAGGGGAAGGCTGGGGGACTTTGGACGGTAGCGCTGCGGTCTGATCGCATCGGATCGGATCTCTGTGCCGTAGAGCGTAGCAGTAGCCTAGCTTTGTACCGTAGCGAGCAGCGTGGCAGCATGTCGCGGGGTGTTTGAATGCATTGACTTATTATTATTATTTTTTATTATTTTTAGTCCGTATCATATCGGATGTTATACACTAAAGTAATTATAAAATTAATTGTATAAATAGAGACCGATTCACAAAATAAATTATTAAACTTAATTAATTCATCATTAGTATATATTTACTGTAGCCTAATAGTATTAAATTATGAACTAATTAGATTTACTAGATTTGTCTCGCCAATTAGCATCCATGCAATAGGTTTTATAATTAATCTATATTTAATTTTTCTAAACATCTCGATGTGACTTATTTTTAAGGGTCTCGTGACTTATTTTTAAGGGTCTCATTGTCCCCCATGTCATGTGTAACTGTTGCGTTGTGTGTCTTCAGCTAGGGTTTGGTTAGCAGTAGGCTGTAGGATTCTAGCCTTCCAGGTTGTACAGGGTAGGCAACGTGTGTGTCCCACTTTCGTGCTGCCGGGGCTTCATGGAACTGGGAGAAGCTTGCTGTGATGTTGTAAAAGGTTGTGGCATGCATGCATGGCCACTTGCAAGGTCGGTTGGGTTGCCAGAAGAGAAGAGAGAATCTCTGATTCTCTGGGCGTGTCCGAATCCGTGGCGCCATCAATGCGGGCGGGCGAGGCTCCGGGGTCAAACAGTTGCCACTCCGGTGAAAGCTGAGGGGCTCTCGTCGCGGCCCGGTCGCCGATCTCGCGCGCTGCGGCAGCCGGCAGCAGCGGCATCGGCACCCCTCGGGCAGGAGAATGTTTGTCGCCACGCACCTGGTCGTGTGCTGCGTTGAGTTGCCTGGCGGCCTGTTTCTTGCAGCTGCCTCCTCTCCTCTCTCCCTTCCCCTTGGTTGGATGGATGGCGCACTCGTTGGCTCGTTCATGTGACGATCGGATCGGATCGGATGCGCGCAACGGGAGCAATGCTTCTTGCAGATCGATGGGCAATGGCGCACGCACGAGGCTAGCTAGTGCAGTACTAGAAAAGATCTTTACTCCGCAGAAAAAAATAGAAAAGATTTTTACTCTAAAAAAGGTACTAGAATAGAAAAGATCAAAAGAACTCTTGCCCTGCTTGTCCTCGCGTACGTGTGCAAGTGCGCGACAGCACGGGGGCCAGCGAACCTGCCTGGGTGGCCCTGAGCCAGTGCAAGACTAGTGCAGCCAGGAGCAGGTGGAGACAGCGGCAGGAGGAGGAAGAGGCAGCCTTTGATCCGGGCCCAACATCAGCTGCTTCCCGATACGGCGGATCCGGGAGGGCGCGGCTTGTGGTACTGGCCGGTCGGGTACGTTGCCCGGGCAGGTGGAAACGAGGCGCGCCCGGCACGGCAGGCGGCTTCTCCCTCTGTCCCGCTGCAGCTGAAGCTGAAACTCTACGGCGAAAAGGCTACGGCAGGGTGCGCGTGCGTTGCCGTAGTCTGTGTACTCCGAGTAGGCTGTACCCAGCCTCCGTGCCCCCGCGCGCATGGGCGGGCATGGGTATGGGCACGGGGAAGGAAGGAACGGCATGGCGCGAGTTGAAGGATGGACGGGGAGGGCGGCGATCCGCTGCCGGCGGCGGCGGCCAGATCGATTCCGACGCCTCGGCCGGCAGAGGGTATTTTCAACCGCGCAATCATGGCCCTCGCCTCGCGCGGACCGGGGACGACGTGATTGATCCGTGACCGGCGATCGACTGGACAGTGTCCCGTTCTTTCTTTTCTTTTTTTGCCCCGCAAAAGGGTGCAAGCTGCAAGCAAAGCTCGCTCGCTGCCAGTGCCAGACCCGGCCCGGCCTCGCGATCAGAACGAAGCTGCCAGCACTGGCGCGAGCAGAAAGGTAGGAGTGGCCTTTTGGTTTTGGACGGACGCGCCCCTGCTGATGGCTGATGGGAGAGCTGCTGCGGTGGCGCGAACAAGCATTCGATTCGGGTTCACCTTTCTGCGGCGATCGCGTCGAGTCCCACTCCCAGAGAGCCGTAACGCGCCGGTCAGTCACGGTGGACGACTCCAACAAAACCATCCGAGATCTCAATGCTCCATGGTACTCCAACAAAACCGTTTGGGTCACTCCTTTTTTTTTTTTGCCGAGGAGGGGAAAGATATCAGGCGGCAAGGCCGACCGGATTCCTCCTCGTCTCGCCGACTCGCCGCTCTATCCCTACTCCCCGGCTCCCCCGTACGTACCGTGCCGCCGCCGGCTTGGGTTCGCCCTCCGTACGTCTCCAGGCCGGCGCTACCGGACCACCCCCTCGGCCTCGGCCCTCGGGTGCCCCCACCGGCGGAGAGGACGCGCTGACGCCTGGGGCCTGGTCGCTCCAAGAGGCCGGTCCGGCGCGGCAGCGCCTGGAGGCCTCATCGGCGGCAAGCAACAAGCGAGACTGCACACGGAGTGAAGGTTAGTTTTGGTTTCCCCAATTCCCGATGATCCATCATCCATGTTTGGGTCGAACAGATACACCAATTGGGTTTCGGACAGACGGTTCCATGCCAATTCGTGACAGAATTAAACTGAATCGGCTGAGGTAGGATTCGTTTGGCAAGTTGTTGTGTGATGCCAATAAACATACTACTAGGGTGCAGGGCTGTCGTGCTCTGTTTTTGGCCAATGCATAAATTGTCACGTTCTGAACCAACGCTGTAGTTTCATTTTTTTGACGGCCAATGTTGCAGTTTTTTTGTTTTGCCAATTGCAAGCCTGATTAGATAGGGTGTCCTTGTGGATGGATCTAGCATGTTTGGTATATAAATCGAGTTGGTGGCAGTGAGACATCGCTCCGATCTTAGGCTTTTATTCTTGCTTCCTAAAATACAGGAGGAGGTGTAAGCTGTGGTTGCTGTCCTCAAATGCTTTGCTGATTTAGAATTCAGGTTCAGGATAGACACATGCGAAATGAAAGCCGCTCCAGATTTTTGCAATTCTAAAGCCTTGATATGTGCTAATGCGTAGGCCCAATAAGTAAAGATATATCGTTATGCGGCTTGGTTTGGGTGGTTTAAACATTTAGGAAGTTGACCCTAGGCCGCTTAGGCCTGAAAATTCACCAGCTCCACCACTGGCTGCTACAATTCTCTCTCTCTCTCTCTCTCTCTCTCTCTCTCTCTCTCTCTCTCTCTCTCTGCTTGACTTATTTAGTCGCCTTGCAAGATATTAAAGCTGAAGAAACTTTGCATACATAGTGGACTGAGTATGTTATGGTTTGTGTTGCAACAATTGAGTAACGTAAAAGAGAGTCGAAGAATAAACATCTCAACTGAGATTTCTATAATTCTATCATATTGTCCTTGCTCGCTTCAAATAATCCATGGAACAACACAAATTCGATGTGTATAACAAGTAATAATAGGTGATCCAGCTCGTAATAATTTGATTAATACTATTTGTTTGTCTTTACTGATGCTCGTGCAAAATCTTCCTCACAGAAAGCGGTTAATATAGTAGTATGTCAAAAAGAAAGAGAAGCTCGAAGGCGAAACAGAGGCTGCTGCCCAACAAAAAGAAGCGATCAAGGCTTCAGTTGAGTGATCTACCGATGGTATGAATGTTAGTTTCACAGGATCACTAACTCTAGATAGAACACCAAGAAGTTGATATAAGTTCATGCATATATACCGCCGTTCGACGAATTAGCCATCTAGGCTCATTGAAGTCCTTGTGCCTGCTTGATGCAGGCTAGATGTAGAAGCTTTTGGTGTTGGAGATGTCCTTCCCTAGTGCTTCAATGCTAAGCTTGATTGGTAGCTCTTCAATAGAATGAGAGATCCTATGAGGGCCTCTCCTTATATAGATAGTATTGCACATAGGGGGAACAACCCTAGAAATGTTGAGTTGATTCTAGTGTCTCCAATCAAGACACAAACCAATTTGTGTTTTACAACCTTTAGCACCTTATAGATGTTTTGGGTTGGTTCTAGTGCTTCCCAAAGCATTAAATAATTTTGACTTTGATATCTTTAGCACACAATTGGTTAGGTGTTTTCACACATAGCTTTTCACATGATCAACCCAACATTCTCCCCCTTGATTATGTGTCTTATCTTAACAAACCTATTTCTTAATAAAATAATATACCAAGATATAGGATTACAATAGTCAATTTAGTGCCCGAGGCTAGGTGCCCGTGCAAATGCACAGGGCGGCGTCCCGCCGGCGAAAGGCGACAACATTACCTCCTACGCACGGCAGCGGTCCATGGTAGTAGTTACAGTGCCGCGAGGGGGCCAACCTTGGTGGCAGCCGAGTGCAAACGAGGAGCCAACCAGCACGTGCTTGTGTGGTGGACAACGGGTGACAGCAGCGCCGCAGAACGACGAGGAGGAGCCTAGTTAAGTCTACCACCTTACCTCGATTAGGGTTAGGGTCTACCCAATTTTTAGGGTAGTCTAGGGTTTCCAATCTTAGGGATTTTGCTCAATTAGAACTCATTCCCTCCATCTATGATGCATATCATCTTTGAAACCCTAGGTTTCTTTAAAGTTGCACAAATTTCATGAACTCAAGCATGAATAGAAGTATGAACATGAAGAGCAACAAGAACCCTAACATCTTTACAAGAACAGACATGAACTAGGGCATATTCTAGTGCATAAACTTGATGAACTGCATCTACTTTAGGAGAAACAAAACATACACATGCACTAGAACTTAGAACAAAGATATAAACATAGTATAGTAGCATGAACTTGAGCAACATGACCTAGGGCATGAACTTGAACAAGAACTTCAAGAACAAAAACAAAAACCCTAGGTGCAGAGGGTCCTAACTAGAGATAGCAAGGCTCTGGTGCCATTGTTAGTTTCACAAGATCACTAACTCTAGATAGAACACCAAGAACTTGATATAAGTTCATGCAAACATATCGTCGTTCGACGAGTTAGCCATCTAGGCTCGCTGAAATCCTCATGCCCGCTTGATGTAGGCTAGACGTAGAAGCTTTTGGCGTTGGAGATGTCATTCCCTAGTGCTTCAATGCTAAGCTTGATTGGTAGCTCTTCAATAGAATGAGAGATCCTATGAGGGCCTCTCCTTATATAGATAGCATTGCACATAAGGGGGGACAACCCTAGAAATGTTGAGTTGATTCTAGTGTCTCCAATCAAGACACAAACCAATTTGTGTTTTACAACCTTTAGCACCTTATAGATGTTTTGGGTTGGTTCTAGTGCTTCCCAAAGCATTAAGTCATTTTGACTTTGATATCTTTAGCACACAATTAGTTAGGTGTTTTCACACATAGCTTTTCACATGATCAACCCAACAATGAAATGTCAAGCTGCAACTCAAGTAATAATCATGTATAACACTGCGCTGCCCTTCTCGTACCTCTGCATGACGTACACATTAACACTATGGAACCCAACTACTCTTCTTTCTCTGTGCTTTTTGCCATGTTATATTGTAGAACATCTTTTTTTAATTGTTGAATGGTAAATAAGGAATATGACACCCTTGGTTCTATGCTACAGGATATTTTGCAGTCTATCATATCAAGATTGCCAATAAGACAGGCTGCGAGGACAAGTATATTATCAAACCACTGGAGACATGTTTTTCGTTGCCGCACAAACTTAGAGTTTCTTTTTAAATCACTGTTTTATAAAAAGGGATTTGGGATTCCCCGTTCACACATAAGCGAATATGTTTTTATTCGGAGGGTCGATGCAGTTTTAAGGCAACACCCTGGCGTAGGGGTTGAAAAACTGGAAGTTGAATTTTCACCGTTACACATGAACACGCTGAGCACATTGATAGATGGGTGAAGTTTGCTATTGCATCAAAGACAAAGCAACTGATTCTTGATTTTCAAGTCCAGCATCATGGAAAGGAACCATATACCTTCCCATTTCAGCTTTTTGATGCTACCAATGGTTCCCACTTACAATCTATGAAGCTTGGTTCTATTTCTCTGAAGCACCCTGCAAGTATTAAGTTTTTTCTAAACCTTAAAAAGCTTGAGCCTGTAGACGTGAATATTACTGATGAAGAACTTAAAGTTACTTTGTGTAGCTGCAATGTTTTGGAGTTTATTGGAATTTTCCGTTGTAAAATGCTTACATACTATAAGAAAAATGGCCCTTAAGCCATTATTTGTGATTTTGGTGATTGAATAACAACATAACCATTGGGACTAATATATGTGTTAAAAATAAATATTTGCAGGGTTTTATAGGTTCCAAAGATACAACATAAAGAAAACCTCCAAATCCGGAACAATAAGAGGAATGAATTGGAAGTGTCCTATAGATATTTATATTTTGATTGATCAATGGGTTATATTTCTGGAGAATCTTGTAAGATTTCACAAGCTTTCCGTGGAGTCCATTTTCATCAAAATCGGAGTCCCGAGTAAAAAGTTATGATCAAAATAAGCAAAGATTCCTCATCGACGCAATTGACAGATTAATTCGGTCAGACACAGAAGTAGCACCGAATCAATCGGTGATCAACATCAGCTGAAGCATTCTTTTGATAGTATGATTCGGTCAATGCCACGAAGACCTCACCGAATCAATCGGCGAGCTTGGGATAAAAGCAAATGGCTCTGGTTTGACAGCATGATTTAGTCAATCTAAGAAGCCATCACCGAATCAGTTGGTGATGTGCAGAGGGGCCAGCAAGTGAGCGGCCCAACGGCTAGTTGAGGTGGAGACCACGAATTGATTCAGTGGTACCTCTTCTGTGAGCATTGAATCAGTCGGTGGTATGCAGAATGTTGCAATAAGTTTGTAACGGTTAGTTTTTTTTAGTTGGGGCTATTTATATCCTATGTCCTGGCCATTTGAGGTGTGCTTGAGCTCGGTGAAGGTATTGACTTGTGTTCTACACATTTCTTAGTGCTCAATCCACCAAAGTGCTTAAGAGAAGATTAAGGCAATTAGTAAAAGTCTTAGGACTTGTTTAGTGCTAGTTTAGGCCGCTTAGCGAATTAGTCTAGAGTTAGGCGAGGTTTGCACACCTCTATTGTATCGGTGCTTGCGCGCACCAACCAAGAGTTGTAAATCCGGGGCTCGTAAGTCTTGCGAGACTCTCCAACCGCGCTTGTGGAATGGCCGCTGGTAGTTGTAAGAGGGAGGAGAGGCCCTTGGTGTTTTGATGAAGCTCTACTTAGTGAAGACGGCGGATGAAGCGGGGAGCATCCGGAAGAGGCTAGGCGGAGACCTATTTGCGTACGGAGAAGGCCAGTCAGCTATCCACGGAATTACTCGATCGAGGAGTTTATGCCCTTGCGCGGGCATCTCTTGAGAGAGGCTCCAACAACGAGGACTAGGACTATTGAAAAGCATTGCTTTCCGATACCTCGGTAAAAATCGCCGTGTTGCCGCGCCGGCAGTTTGCATTCTCTACCCCTTTACTTCCACACTTATTTTGCACTTTTTTTCCACTTTTACCTTTTCTAGAATTGCCTTATGCAGTTTGTAGGATTGGAATCTAGAGTGCAAAACTTTTACGCGGTAGAGATAGCAACACATAGAAAAATCTAGTGCATATTTAGATAGAATTTGAAATAAATTTTTATATATATGCTTAGAGCTTTAATTTTTAAATGCCTAATTCACCTCCCCGTCACGGTCCTCTCACATGCCTACGTACATCCATCCTACGAATCGCATTAAGCATTTGCATATCAGCCAGTGTCCCTTGCTTCAAGGTATAGAGTTACATTTTGACTTGATAACCTTTGAATATGAAGGCCCATTGATGCCATTAGCACCTTCTAGCGCTTTGAGAAATATATTGATGCCCTGGCATATATGTTCACTGAATTGCCCAGTACTCTACGTTATCTTGAGACACTGTCTCTAACAACCGAAGAGCTGGGTTTGAGTTAATTACAATTGTATTGATTTCCAATGTTTATGTGCATCATCTGTTTTATTTAATTGGTGTTAATTCTTTTTTCTGGTTACCTTTCTATGTGTTAGAGAGCTACTTTGCCGAACAGGCCTCTCAACTTTCTCTATCTAAGGCATGTGAGGTTGGAATTAAATTTTGTTTTTTTCCTGGGATTTGGGGCTGATGTCCTTGACCTTGCCTGCCTCCTTCAGGCTGCTCCTATCATGGAAAAGCTGGAAATCCATGTAAGTTCGATAGACATTTTATGTTTTTCTTTATAAAAAAACAAGGGCAGAAGCTCTACTTCACTCCGTTAATAAAGTAATAACTTATTGATCTTTAACAAAGCTGATACCACCTTAGTTAACTGGTTGCTATGCTGCTTATAATATTATATAAACCCATTGTTACGAACTTACCAGCAGTTTTAAAAGAACAATTAATTGTGTGGTGCTCTCATGTATAGAACTTATAATCACCACTTCTACAGGTGTTGATGGATCACAAACTTAGGGTGTGTTCGTTTCCGGGTATCTAAATTTTAGAGGGGTCACATCAAAGAGAATCTTATAGAAGTATTAAATAAAGTCTAATTACAAAACTAATTGCAGAACCCTAGTGCTAATTCGCGAGACGAATCTAATGAGGTATATTAGTCCATGATTAGCGAATAATTACTGTAGCATCACTGTGGCAAATTATGGATTAATTAGGCTCATTAAATTTGTCTCGCGAATTAGCACCTAGCTGTGCAAAAAGTTTTATAAATAGATTTTATTTAATACTTCTAAATAGCAAGATTCTCTTTGATGTGATGGGTCTAAAGTTTAGATAGCAGGAAACGAACAGGCCCTTAGACAGTATCACAGGCGTGACGGCGAGCTGAGGAGCCTTCCTTCGCACCCTCACTCTCATTTGAATCTGGTCAGCATTACAGGGTTTTATGGCCAGAAAGCTCAGCTTGAGTTGGCACTCCATATCTTAAGAAACTCCGCCACCCTCACTACTTAAAATAAGATTTGTAGGGACGGGTAAAAATTATTTTTTAGTAGTGGCTCAGGGCGATGAAGATAGATCCGAAGCCGATGGTTGCTGGCATCCATGGCTCTCTGTTTATGAAAGACGGGCTTTGTTTCTACGATGGCTATAGAGTTGCCAGGAAATACCTCCGCAAAGCGGACCATCGCGGTGTTGTTGGCTCGTAAAAGTTCGCCGTAGGGATGCCGAAAATGTTAATCCACGCCACCTGATTGACCCATTTTGGATTGCCGCGTTGGCTGAGGATGAATCATGAATGAGCGTCACTTGTATCGAACCCGGTCTCGTCTACCGGAAGAAGGACGGATGGTATGAACCCGTGTTCGCGATCGTCAGCGGCATGTACCTACCGCACAGACTTTTATAAAACTCGAAATTTCTATGCACCTTTTGATGATGTTTCAAGGGAACACCATCCATTCATGACTTTCCTCTCAGTTAAGAAGCTGATCTGTCCCCAATTCCAAAGGGTGCTTCACGGCCCAGATAGATGGGACCTCCGCGCAGGATGACCAGAAGGTTTCCGCTTTCACGACAGACAGCAGAGTAATCTTTCTTTAACATTAACCGATGCCGATGCAAAATAGAGGTATAAGACATCTTTCTTTAACAACAGCCGGTGCTAATTCAGGAGATGAATCTATTAAGTCTAATTAATTCATCATTAGCACATATTTACTTTAGCACAATATGGTCAAATCATGAACTAATTAGATTTAATGGATTCGTCTTGCAAATTAGCCTCCATTTGCACAATTGAATTTGTAATTAAACTATATTTAATATTCTAATTGGTGTCTAAACATCCGATGCGATGGGATTAAAGTTCAGTTTCGGGGAACCAAGGGGCCCTAAGTGCAGGCGGCTTTATGGTAAGCAACCACTAAATTCGAACCACTATGATCGAAAGTGGAGCGCATTTCTCGCCTGCCAGGAAGGCATCTACACCTCAGTGCAAAATAGAGATTCCAACGGGGCTATATCTATATCTATATAGGAAAAATTCTTTCTATACGTGCGTGTAGCTACTCCTACGTATGGATCTCATAAAACCCTACAGAAAGTATGTATGTGGAGTATATGATCATACTAGACCATCCACGATGATATATATGTTGGATATGTACTCGTATATAGAATATGTGGATATATTAACTTTTATATACTAGTAGCTAAGGTATAATTATAATATATTTAGAAAATAGAGATAACCACCTAGCAACCAAAAGTTGGATGGATAATGCGGAGGGATAAGTTTACCCAGCAATAAGATGGCTACTGAGACGACGCCCAAGTCTTGAGTAAAAGGCAGCATGCTTGTTGGTGCCTAAACGAATTTAAAATAAAAGGCTAAAATGAATGCGAAAGGAATGCCATCAAAAGTACTAGCGCAGTTGGGGGAGTGATCCTTAAATTAAGCTCCCAATGACGACCCTCGCTGACCATCATTATCGTTGACGTTGACGAGGACCGCCTGATCAGGTACTGTACGTGCTTGCTTGATGCTCTTGTAGTGTGGTGACTGCCTGACTCGCCTCAACCGGCGCTCACCTCATGCACGCCCGCCATGGCGCAGGTGCGACGCAACAACCTCCGTCCGTGCATACGCCTCCTCCTGCTGCCACTTCTCGCCGTGACGGCCGTCTCCGCGGGAGCCTCGCCGGTGACGAGCGGCGATCTGTACGCGCTCTCCAAGCTCAAGTCCTCCCTGCTCTCCCGCAGCGCCCGCAACAGCACCTCGCTCGCCGACTGGGACGTCGCGACGCCGCCGCCGCCATCGTCGTCCCCGGCGGCGAGCCATCATTACTGCAACTTCTCCGGGGTCACCTGCGATGCCTCCGGCAACCGCGTCGTCGCCATCAATCTCACCGGCGTCCCTCTCCACGGCGGCGTGCTCCCAACCGAGGTCTCGCTGCTCGACGCTCTCGCCAGCCTCACCGTCGCCGCCTGCTCCCTGTCGGGCCCCATCCCCGCATCGCTCGCCTCGATGCCTCTCCTCCGGCACCTCAACCTCTCCACCAACAACATCTCCGGCTTCTTTCCGTCCGGACCGGAACCCTACTTCCCCTCCGCCGAGGTGATCGACGTCTACAACAACAGCCTCACCGGACCCCTGCCGCCTTTCGGCGGCGGCAGGTTGCGGCACCTGCACCTTGGCGAGAACTACTTCTCGGGCGGAATACCGGAGGAGTACGGCGCCTCCAAGCAGCTCGAGCACCTTGGGCTCAACGGCAACTTCCTATCCGGCCGCGTGCCACCGTCACTGTCGAGGCTCAAGAGACTAAAGGAGATGTATCTAGGTCACGACAACGTGTTCGACGGTGGCATCCCGTCGGAGTTCGGCGAGCTCGAGGCTCTCATCTCGCTTGACATGGCCCACTGCAATCTCACGGGACCTATCACTCCGGAGCTCGGCCGCCTCACTCGGCTCGAAACGCTCTACCTATATTCGAACAACTTGGTCGGGGAAATCCCGGCCGAACTCGGCAACCTCAAGAACCTCGTGAACATCGATCTCTCTTTCAACAAGCTTACCGGCGAGATACCTGCAAGCTTCGCCGGCCTAACCAGACTGAAACTGCTCAATCTGCATGGAAACGAACTCCAAGGTGTGATTCCGGAGTTCGTTGGGGAATTATCTCAGCTGGAAATCCTCCAAGCATGGGAAAACAATCTCACCGGGGAGCTCCCGGCCAACCTGGGCAAGAACGGCAGGCTGCTGACGCTGGATGTCACGGACAACCGGCTCACCGGCGCCATACCGCCCGGCCTCTGTGCCGGGAGGCGGCTTCAGTTTCTCTTTCTGATGCGGAACAAGCTTTCTGGGCCAATCCCCGAAGACCTCGGGAACTGCAAGACGCTTGCAAAAGTTCGCCTGAACAGCAACTTCCTCAATGGCTCCATTCCGGCCGGCCTTCTTGATCTTCCCATGAACAGCATGTTGGACTTGAGCGACAACTTGCTCTCAGGCGAGCTCCCGAAGGTGATCCCCAGTGCCGGGCTAGGCTTTTTGTCAGGGGCGTCCAACAGGTTATCCGGTCCTGTGCCGCCGGAGATCGGCCACCTCAAGAAGCTGTCCTTGCTCAACTTCAGCGCCAACGCGCTCACCGCCGGCGTCCCGGGAGAGCTCAGCCACTGCGAGTCGCTGACCGTGCTGGACCTCAGCCGCAACCAGCTGGCCGGTGAGATACCAACAGAGATCACGAATCTGAAGGTTCTGACAATGCTGAACCTGTCGAGGAACAGCATCTCCGGCGAGCTTCCCCTGGAGATCAGTAAGATGATCGGCCTCGGTGTCCTCGACGTGTCCTACAACAACCTCAGTGGCCGTGTGTTACAGTCGCAACTTCAGGGAGTGTTCGCCGTCTCAGACGCGACAGATTTTGAAGGCAACCCTGGCCTCTGTGTGGAGCGCGTCACTGCCGCCTCGTGCTCACGTCTGCAGCGTTCGCGGCGGCGAGACGACAAGACATGGACGATGCTGCTGTGGCTTGTGCCGGCCGTCAGCGCCGTGGTGGTGGCCATGGCCGTGTACCTTGGGCTAAAGTGGTGGCAGGCGGCGAGGCGGCGGCCTGCGGCTTGGAAGATGACGAGGTTCCAGAACCTGGACCTGGAAATGGACGACGTGCTCGGGTGCCTCAGGGAGGAGAACGTCGTCGGAAGGGGCGGCGCAGGCACCGTGTACCGCTGCGCGACACGCAGCGGCGCGGAGGTCGCCGTCAAGCGCCTCCGGGGCCCCGGCCGCCGCGACCACGGCTTCCGGGCAGAGGTGGCCACGCTCGGCGGCGTCCGGCACCGCAACATCGTGCGGCTGCTCGGCTTCGCGTCGGGCGCGGAGGGGAGCCTGCTGCTGTACGAGTACATGCCGGCGGGGTCGCTGGGCACAGTCCTGCACGGCGAGCGCGGGGCGCTGCTGGGCTGGGGCGCCAGGCTCCGCGTCGCCACTGAGGCGGCGCGAGCGCTGTGCTACCTGCACCACGAGTGCAAGCCGAGGATCCTGCACCGCGACGTCAAGTCCAGCAACATTCTGCTGGACTCCGCGATGGAGGCGCACGTCGCCGACTTCGGCCTCGCCAAGTTCCTCCGCCGCGGCGCGTCCGGCTCCGGCGCTGTGGCGGCGGCGGAGTGCGTGTCGGTCGTCGCCGGCACGTACGGGTACATCGCCCCCGGTAAGAACGAACAATGCGTCTCAATGTGATCGTGGCGTTGGCATGCATCACAAGCGACGTCCACCTGACCATCTCCATCTTGTGTGCAGAGTACGCGTACACGCTGCGGGTGGACGAGAAGACGGACGTGTACAGCTTCGGCGTGGTGCTGCTGGAGCTGGTCACGGGGCGCCGCCCGCTCGGCGACTTCGGCGACGAGATCGACCTCGTCCACTGGGCCCGGAGCGCCGTGCCGAGGCCGTCGGACGCCACGGCAGTCCTGGCCGTGGCCGACCCACGGCTGCCGCCGGAGCCGGCCGGCCTGATCGCGGGGCTCTTCAGGGTGGGCATATCGTGCGTCCGCGAGAGCAGCCAGGCGCGACCCACCATGCGCGAGGTCGTGCACGTCCTCTCCAGCTTCGTACGACCAGTTGCCGACCCGTCCAACTCGACGTCGAAGGTTCTAGGAGAAGTCCACTTTGCTGGTAGTGGATGACAACTTATGTTGTAAATATCTATTCTCGAGTTGGTTGCATGTTTAAATGAAAGATGAATGACTAAAAATTTTTTAGGACTAAGTTTCCAACAAATTATCCTATCTATAAACTTACAAAGCAGGCACGGTATTATTAGTGATGAGGTCATCCAAGTGTCCGACCAACCAAACTTCAGTATTACAACTATATTAAGGAGATTAGAGACAATCTGATTGTGCATTGGCCTACCTTTGATGTTGAGTCAAAACGATAAAAAGGGTATATGTTGCTCAATTAACTATTGTTTTTGCTACATATATTATCTTCTAGCCTCGATTACTTCATTATTTATCCGTGGATTCTAATACCAAAATAATAACAACATATTATTTATTAGGAAAAAAATATATAACCACCATGCATTTCTTTAGATCTTTCATGGAGATATTTTTCTATAAATCTGTTTTGTATTCTTATGAACCAACCACACAAACACATCACCTCTAATAATTTAATTATATGTTTAGAAATACCTAGAAACTTATAGCAGTAGATGATTGAGTTTACAACTAGCAGGTCCTCTAATTTTCATCGCATTCTAGGTCTAGAAATGTTAGGGCCATACCTGTTGATTCAGACAAAGCCGAACTAACCTAATCGGATCTTTGTCCGACAAAGGCCGCTTGTGTATCTGGTAGATCAAAATCAGAACTGTGGTCGGTGTCCTCGTATCCGTTAGGAGCAGAGCATGGATGAGACAAGTCCAACAATGCGCAGGGAAGGGGGAGCGAGCTCGCTCTGGAGCTGGTAGGATTTGGGTTAGGCGGTTGCAGTTGCTTAGGATGGTGGCGCTGGGCAGCAAGGTGGAGGCGGAAACCGTTGTGATGAGAGGAGGAGCGGGAGTGTGGAGGCCATTTGTAGGGCCAATCCCTCACTGCTGCCAGTTGTGCACCTTCAACAACTGCGATTTCTTGCCAGCAACGCAACCCACATGACACATTATCCAAGCTTCGCAAGTGGTTTTGCATGGGAGACTGGAATGTGGGGCTAGCAATTGCCATTGACTCGTGGGTACGTAGGGGAACTCTCGCTAGAGTAAATACTCGTTTATGAGAGTACCTAGAACTCTAAGCTTTATCTAGACCGGTGAAAATTTTTTATACCCATGCTCGTACCCACTGGGTAACTGATAACCATCGGATCTATTTATGGTAACACAAATAACATGTTATTTTGAGCATATAGACTAGTATAGCTCGAATCTATTGCTCAGTCAAGCCAATTTAAATTATTAGTAAAATAACTAAACAATCCGTTCCACACTATTTTTATTATCTTTAGGGTCTACTTTTATAGTTGCACGCAAAAAAATACATTCAATTTCCAACCAAAGTACTCCATATGAGCAAACACTACAAGTAACAATGCATTCACATCGCTACAAACAATGAAGCAAAATCTCACTCACATTTGTTAGTCCAACCGATCTTACTGTGAGTCAATGTAGTCCAGACAATAAGAAAACGAGGCATAAGCATGATAATAATATTAGTTCAGTGGAACACATTCTTGTATTTCGGACACCTAATGGTTATCAGATAGGTAATGGTTACCCACAGAGTACATGAGCCAACCAAACCCGCGGATGAGATTTCTTACCCATACCCTCATCGATTGGGTACGAAGCCCGCGGAAACTTAGGTATAATTGTCATCCCAAGACTCGAACGCCCATGCCGGTGCCAGGCCTCAGGCCGCCAACGCGCAGGCGTGCCCGCTATCGGCCGTCGGTTGGCTGCAGCCGCGGAAGTGCCGGCGTCGGCCGCCGGGTACGACGGCCTTGTGGCTCGCCCGTTACTCGGCCACCTTCCTCTTGAACTCCGCCACGCCGATTCCTTGATCAGACACGGCTGCAGCCGCGCCACCGGACGATGCGCGTATCGCTCGATTGCGTCGATGGCCATGCCGAACCACGGCCTCGTTCCCGTCGCCGAGCCATCAGCTGCGTGCCGTGTGCACCCTGAGGGACCTGACCACGTCCATCTGTGTGAGCCCCGCGCCGACACGACGCTGTCCGCCGAGCCCCCCGAGCGGCACCGCCGTGCAGTGCCATGCCGAACGTTTCCGTGCACGCGGTCCACACGAACGCAACAACTTCCCTCACTGCAGATGTGAAGGATTCTAGATTTCATACACTCGAGGGATGTGGAGCATGTTGGCCATGGCTACATAGTGCTCGCCGAGGGCTCCGGTGGCCAGATCGGACTCGAGGACCATGGACCCGCCGGCGCCAATCCAGTGGCTGAGTGGCCCGGCGGCGCGGCCATGGCGACGGTCGTTTGGGCGTGGCGGTGCCGGGGGACCTCCACCAACCTGCGCTCCCCCGAGCACGCTGCAGAGCCCCACGCGCGCATTCTTGTCCTTGTTATCGTCGCCGCCGGCGACGTCGTCGTCGTCCTTGTCGCTGGCGCACCATCCATGCATGTTTGCGCAAGGAAAGAAATGCAACGAGCAGCAAAGACTACGTGCTGCTCTCCCGGCCGGGACGCCGGGTGCGCTGTGCGCCGGCGCTAAGACCCGGCAGCCCGGTCCAGCAGCAGCTGGCTTCAGTCGAGTTGTCACCGACGCCGTCACGGGACTGGGCAGCTCATGCTGGGGCAGAGGGTAGACGATGGCGCTGCAGGGTCACGCTCACGCGCACGGGCTGGCTGTCGGCCTGGGGCCTGAGGGCGAGCCAGCCAACGACGGCGCCGAGGGCGAACAGGCAGGCAGCGCCGAGGACGAGCAGGGACAGGTACATGGCCCTGTGCCCCTGTCGCTAACGTCGGCCTTGTTGTTGTTGCCGTCGGCGTCGGGAGAGGCCTAGCCGTTGGTGTCGACGTCGGCGGCGTCTGGGCCGGGACAATGAAGTGCCGGAGGCGGGGCGGGCCAAGGAGGCGGGTGGCGCGGAAGAGCATGGTGACGTAGTAGACCGCGCGCGGGACGGCGGCATAGATGGTGGTGGAGGCCATCGCTTGAAGAATCGTCTGAAGAGGTATTCAGCCCATGTTCAATTTCAGCTCACGACGGCTTTTTTCCTCCTCTCGCGCTGCATCTTTTTCCTCCTCCGTTCGCCGTTGTATTAGGATTAGGGTTCGGGGTTTCGAGGGTTCATGTTGCTGAGGCTGGGTTGTCTCCAACGTGCCCGTCCATAGAGGGAGGTCGGCGGCTAGGGAGTCACGGTGAGATCCCGACGCTCAACGGAGCTAGGTTAGAACGGCGGAGATTGGTGGCGGCGAATTTGACGGCGGGAACCGTCGGAGACGGTGTTGGAGGGCAGCGTGGGGGCGAGCAACTCTGGCTGTGGTGGTGGTCGGCGGCGGTGGATCCGACGACGCACGGGTAGAGCAAGGAGGAGGAAGAAGATCGTTGTGTCGCTTTTAGGCCGCTCGTGGGCCGATCGCCTCAAGTGACGTATAATCACCCAAAAGAACGTGTGTGGTGCGACTGACTTGGCTGTAGGGTCCACCGTGGCTGCTAGCTTTTTCTTCGGTTACTCGTGGCGCGCGGTTGATTTCTCGGCCACGGGCCACACGAACAAAAATGAGCGGAAATTGAACTATAAGCTGACTTTGTTACAGCGGAATGGGTTGGAGACGGCCCAGCACACAAAGCTACTGGATTCATTCGCTCTCGCTGCCCGGCCCATCGAAAGCCATGTCCTCTGTTCACGCCGGCGAGAACGCCATCGCCGTGGTCGCCGCAGGCCACCGGCGGCCGCGCGCCCAACCACAATCGGCAAGCTCTGGGTGAAATTCATTTGATTCGGGCTCCGCCCCTACACGAGGAGGCATCAGGTTGGATCCTACCTAGGGCGAATCCTCGTCGGATTCTCCCACCTTCTCGACCCGTCTCGAACCTGCCATGCGTCTGAGCAAGATGAGCCGTTCTGAGCTGAGGCGGCCGTTGCTCGGGCGAGCGTGTGCCAGGACAGCGGCAGCCCGGACGGCACGAGCAGCAGGGCCGCCGCGCCACTCGAAGTCTAGCCAGCCGTCCAGCGCCACGCGCTGCCATCCACCTGTCTGTCCTAGCGTTCGCCGTCGGCTGGTCCTTCTCGAGTCTAGCTGCCTGCCCCTCGCGTATGCCAGACGTACTACGCGCAACGCGTGTGCACGGTACGTGACAGCCAGAGTCCAGGTGGAGACACGGGGCTCGTTCCCGTGCTCCGTTCTCGCGTGCCGCTCGATCAGAGTGGAGATCTGACGGTCCCAACCGCTGCGGCTGACAGGCTGCAGCTACAGCCAACCCCGATCTCAATCCCGATCCGCGGCGCGCAGGATAATCTAGTAGTACGTAATCTGATCGAAACGTCCCCAGATTGAAACTTCCTTTCGAGCTCTTCTTCTCTAGACTGGCCCGGAAGCTTTGGAAGATGCTACAAGAGGATGCATTTCTTCTCAGCCGCAGCATCCGTAGAACACGCGAACAGGATAGCCTTCATCTCTCTCTCTCTCTCTGGCTCGTATTCAGCAGGAGGCAGTGCGCCGGCGATGAGGCCGGTAAGTACCAGGGAGATCATCGTGCAGGATGCAACTGGTGATCTGAATGGCTCTCTGACGGCTCTGCAGGATGCTGCAATGCGTCCCAGAAAGGTCAGATCTGTTTGGATTTTGGATCCATCATACTCTGCATCTCCTGTCAACCAAATACCGCATTTCTTGCCCACGCCACACC
Organism: Panicum hallii; assembly: GCF_002211085.1. NCBI lineage: Eukaryota > Viridiplantae > Streptophyta > Magnoliopsida > Poales > Poaceae > Panicum > Panicum hallii. Next base: position 2,831,783 of record NC_038042.1, read on the forward strand.
GGTGATCCTTGTCCTCACTCATCGATTGTTGCTTGCACGTTCAGGCGTGGCTGGGCATCGCAGCCTGCGCACTGCGCAGGTTTAGCTTGAACCTGTGAACTGACATGTTCCTGAAGGATTAGCCTTAAAACATCCATGCCCCTGGCCCACTTTTTTGAGCAAGTGATAGTACGTAGTGATTAGTGGATGAAAATGATGAAGCTCGAAATGAAGTACCACGAGGATCATGGTGTTTCTATCTTTTAGAGCATGCAACTGCTGATCTGAATGGCTTCTGGTTATGGCACACAATGCCGCCAAGCATCTTCAGAAAGATCAGCTGTTTTCGGCTGTGGCCTCCGAACTGAAGATAATGTTTCACTTTCCGAACTTGTGCTCAAAATCGACATGCAAGCGACAGCCAGGAGCTAACAGGGATTCAGCAGAAGCACGGTCTGCGTAAATTTCTCTTAATTCCATTATCTTCTTCAGAATTACAGCAAGAGGCCGTGGATACAGACATCATACTATAGAGATACATTGGAAGATTACAGGAAGAGATTCTCTCCACGGAGTACATGATGAAGTTACTCACATTATCACGAGTATTACCGAATCTTGAGAGCGGCAAAAGAGACTAAAAAAAGAGCAGGAAAAAAATTATCAATTTCTATCGAGATAGCACTCGGCAGTCGGCAGCAAGCATTGCTCACCGGATGAGCGAGCCCGGGAACACGGAGGAGCGAGCGCGATCCGGTACCAGTTTCGGGAGTGAGTGCTTGCCGCTGGCTCATGGTCGTGGCTGGTTCGCGGCGGCTAGAGGCGGAGCAGCGTGTCGCAGCGCCAGTCCATCTCGTCGGCCGCCTCCGTGTCCGGCACGTTCAGATCGAAGGGCAGCGGCGAGCACCGCGGCGGGGCGGCGGCCTCGTCGCCGGCGGCGCCCGACGCGCCTTCCTCGCAGAGGACGGACGAGGACGACCCGCAGTAGCTGCGGCAGTCCTCCTCGGCGGCCGGGGCGGCGCCGCCGCCGCGGGGAACCCCTGCTGCCGTGACCGCGGCGGCGGGGCCCGGCGCGCCGCCGCCGCTCCAGGACTCGACGGTGCTGCTGTGGCTAGACGTCGCCGCGGCGGGGGACGTGGCGGGGTGCGGCGGAGGCGGCGGCGCGACCGCGGGGCCAGAGGGAGGGAAGTTGGTCCGCGCGGCGGCGCCGCGGATGGACCTGGCGGCGGCGTCGTAGGCGCGCGCGGCGGCCTCGGCGGAGTCGAAGGTGCCGAGCCAGATCGGGGTCTTCCGGGCCGGGTCCCGGATCTCGGCTGCGTACCGCCCCGACGGCCGCCGCCGCACCCCGCGGTACTTCACCTCCGCGTCCCCCGCCGGCGCCGGGACCGGCGGCAGCCTCGCCAGCCGCATCCCTCCTCTTCTCCTCCTCCTCCTCCACGCGCGCGCTGCCCCCCTCCTTCCTCCCCTCCTCCTCTGCCGTCCTCCTCCTGTCCTCGGCGACTCCGCGTTTGGCCTGGCCCGAGTAGAGCCTTTCCTCTCCTCCCCTTTCCGGCTTTCCTCTCCCTCTCCCTCTCCCCTCCCGCGCCTGCCCGCCTGTTTGGTCGGCACGGCGACGCGGGGGGCTGACTCACCGGGCCCGCCACGACCCGGGCGCCGCGTCGGTTTGCTGGTTGGTCTCCGCCCGACCGCGTCACCACGTCCACGTCCCGGGGTCGGTCGGCTGCCTCCCTCCCTCTCTCTCTCTCTCTCTCTCTCTCTCTCTCTCTCTCTCCAGCTGCAGGGTGCAGGCCGCCCCCTCCGTCCCTCGTCACCCGCATCGCATTCGCCCCACGCTGATGCGCGCGCTCTCTCTCCACCTCGCACCAGACCGGTGGTGTGGTGTGGTTGGGCGCGATTCGTTCGGCGGTGGGTGCGCCGGTGTCGTGGTGGTAGCCGCGGCGCCACTAGTGCGGGGCGCGGCATATTCGCGGCGCGTGCGCGCCGGTGCGTGCCCGGTGCCGGCTTGTGGCTGTGGAGAGGATCGGTGGTGGACTACTGCAATGGAAGCAAACGTGAGCTGCATCCGAGACCGTTCCAGCAAGTGCCAAACTTGATCGGTACTAACAGTGGGTAAAACGAGCTAGTTTGTCAAAAGCTAACGATTTAACCGTGGCGTGCTCGTCTAGGATTTATTTATGAATAAATCTCAAGCTGTTTGTTCATCTAGGATTTAATATATATTTATTTATAACTAAATAAGGGAGTGTTCAGATGCACAGACTAAATTTGTCCCTATTTACTAATTAGAAGTATTAAACATATACTAATTATAAAACTAATTGTATGTACAGATGAAGATTAATTAGTCACCATTTGTGCAATTAATTTTATAATTATCTCATATTTAGTCCTCTAATTAGGATTCGATACAACGATTCCCCGTAACCAAAACAACCCCTAAATATATTTCAAGGCAAGCAGGGCTACGAGACACACGGTCCCACTTCATGGGCGAGCCCATTATCATGTGTGTGGAGTCAGCCGGACACCGTCCATCCAGAGGTCCAAACGATCTGCCGAGCACTCAAACGGGAAACGCGGCTGACTGCACGGCCACAGGATCTGGCAGGTTGCAGTGCGGTGCTGCTGCAACATTCATGCGCCGTGTGCCGCCCACGCCCAGCAACATCACATGGCCGCAAGTTATCGTTGCAGCATGCTATCGCATCGCCACTAGCAACCCTCGCAAGGGGGGCAAAAAATTATCACAGCGAGACGGCAAACGATACCACAAGTCCTGCGCGTACAGCAGCCGTAGAGCACAGGCGCTGCAACTGAACTGAACAGCCTACGCGCTACGCCTTTCTGAATGCTCAATTCCTCGCGCATCCTCTCTGTTTTGACACGACGGGGACTGCTGGTAAAACCGTCTGCATCTCTCACATTCCTTTCGCCTCCTCCCTAGTCCCTCCTCCATCACCAGAGGTGACGGCTCAAGGTAATCTTTTACGACAGACGAGAGGTCAGTTCTGGTTCACTCGTAGGGGTTCCTGAAGTTCTTGAGGAGCTCCGGGATGTCGTACGCGAGCATGTCGTCCACCGCCTGCACCATCTTGGGCTTGAGCTTCTCGAACTTGTCGATGCTGTACCCACCCAACACCTGCTTGAAGTGCTCCACGTCTGGGAAGTCTCCGGCGGGGAGATGGTACTCCCTCTGCACCTGTTACACCAGATCGCGTGTATCAGTCAACCATGGATGTTGCGGAAAAAAGAGTAGAAAAATGGCTGTAACTTTGATCATAGATGCAAATAAATGAAGGTTTCTCGTAAATGAGTTATTATGCTTGCCCAAAAGCTACACCGAAGAGATTTAAATGATTATTCTTATTCCTACTGGGTTAGGCAGACATAAACATTCAGGCAATTAAGTTGTCGGTGAGTACCTTTGCAAACTCATCTTCCAAGTTGTCTATGAGTCGCTGTTGAGCCTTAGCTTTTCCCATCATTGTGGGCATCTCCTTCTTCAGATGGCCAATTATGTAAGCATGAATCTTGGCAGCTCGAGCGCGCTTGACAAACTCATTGACCTGCAGTGAATGGTGGCGTCCGTCTAAATGTACGGTGCATAAAGGAAGAATTCGGACAAACAAGTGATTCAACTTACTCGGCGGTCACAGGCCTTCTTCGGAATATCTTTCAGGTCACAGAGGAGGTCATCTTGTTCCCTCTCAAACAAATCTTTTCCAATTGGGCCTACAGCTGAGTCATTCACTGGTTTATCATTGAATGACCTGTGTGAAAATTAGTTTCAAAGTGAGCATCCAGTTAAATCAACAATGACGAATTCATTCATGATACAGACATTTCATTTATACTTCAACGATCAACTGTTAAGAGCTGCAAGAGGAATCTGAAACCCAAGCAAATCAAACATGTATTTTGCCATTTTGGACCTCCATCAGCATGCATTTTTTTAATCATTAGTGTATAAGACTGATACAAGTATACAACCACCAGAATTATAGCGAAGGGCAAAGTAGCAAAGAATAGCCATAAGAAATTACCCGATATACACACGCACAACCTCAGGAGTATTTAGCACTTTTCCAAGAGACCACATCAGCGCACCATACACTCTCATAAGCTGTAGCATGAATAGGAGGAAAAATTGTTCATCATATGATGCTGTATTTCTGACAAAAACAAAGCATAAGCATAGCAGGCAATACAAATTGATTGCAACTAAAGCCTTTACCTGCTGAGTGTCAACTTGGTCTGCCTTGTTCAACACTACGCGTATTTTGTCATCATGCCCACGTAACGATGAAATGACACGTTTGAATTCATCACTTATATCAAGCTTGTGAGGGTCAAACAGAAGAAGGATAAGGTCACACTTGGCAGCAAACCATGATGTGACACCGGTGAAATCATAGCTGCGTTGGGTCCGTTGCTTTTCACCAGAGAGAACTCCAGGAGTGTCTACAAAGGTGATATGCTCTAGTAGCTTCATAAAACAAAGAAGGTTTCAGTTTCTCAAATGAATGCATTCTCCATGTACCTGTATCACAATTAAAGCTTACCGGATGTGGCATCTGAGAGCATTCAAACTTTGACAAAAATGCTCCCCCAAATGTTGTAAGACCAGTGAATGGCATGTCGGCTTGAACAGCAATAGTATTGCCAGGAATAGTCCTTCCGTCGGATCCTGACTGAAGTGAAAACAAAAATAATTTCAGAAGAAAAAAGAATGCATACGCTCACAGCGGCAGCCAGAAGGTGACGCAAATTGATAATATTTTTGATGTCAGCAGGAAAATTTTGTTTTGAATAAGTAAAAATGAACCAAGAAATATCCCATAGGTGTGCAGTGTGCTGTATAGTTCTAACGAAGCTTTGAAGCGGGTTAAACAAAATAACACAACAATAATCCTATCATTTTAGATACTAATAAAGGTTTATTTTCACCAATCACCAGTTCATGGTAATAGCTAACCATAGGCACAATAGCAGTTCTTAAAATCATATCACAATAGCAAAGACCAACTACATTAGTTTAGCCAATATAAAGGAAGCACCCACTGTACACGTGCTATAGAATTGACCATCAGTCAGATCCCATATCCATTCTGCATGTAAAATACAATATTCAGGCTAACATTTACCATGACAACTACAAATCTATCAGTAGTTGGCTCTGGTCCGACATGAGCTCCTGCAATTGAAACAGACAACTGACGTTAAATTTTGATGCATTCAGAGGAAACTGAAACCAAAATGGATGGTAGGGCCAATAAGACTGAATCTCAAATCTGCTGTATATGATAGAGCATCAAACCTGGGTAGCTTGTCTTCAGCAGATGCTTAATGAATGTAGTTTTCCCTGTAGAATACTGACCCAAGAGCATAACCATTGGCTTTGCATCAAAATCACTGCTTGTCTGAAAAATGGTAGAAGCAAAGCAGGAACATGTGAACAATGACAGAAGAACACAATCAGCATGAGAGGACTTGAGGACACTATAACCTATAGCATCAAGCAAAACCAAACTGTGAATAAAATTTACCAATAATGGGTTAGCAAAATCATTGAATCTGTAGGCGACTTCCAAAGGCTTCAGTTTCTCGACATACAGTCTTTTCAAGCCATCAATTACAGAGGTAACAGCAGTCAAAGGCATCTGGGCCTGCAGAGTGCCAAATGAAATGCAAAAGCAGTGAATTGCTGAACCACAATGCTGTACATCAAAAGCATATTGAAAACATGGACCACATGTTTTGTACAAGGTTTTAGAAATCGACACGTTAATATAATACCTTCTGTGCTGATTTTGAGCCAAACCAGTGATATATGGAAGGTGCTTGGACCTGAGAGGTACCTGAAGAACAGATATAGGTAGCATCAATGATGATTCGCTGACATGATTATAACTAGGGGCAAACATATCGATTACCATTGTCATCTGGGTGAACTCTTTTTACAACAGCCTTGGATCTCTGAAAAACGACAGTTCATCATAACATTGTGTTGCCAGGGGCAAAATCATTAGAATGAAATGACAAAGAATCTGAAGATTTCAGACTTACAGCAACTACCTCATCGACACCTTCCATCACAGGCGGGTCCAAGGTGCTCAGGTCTGCACGAACAATCATGAACAGTCCAGTTCAAACATCCACACCCGAATGAACTCACAGAAGGGGGGGAAACAGGTGAAGTTCAGTTCACAGCACACTACCTTCACGTTTGAGGCTGTCCTGTGTGATCTCGTTCCCCGCTTGGGCCAGAGACACGAGCTGCAGTTTGAAATTGGGTTCAGACCATCAATCCGCAACGCAGCAGCGCAACCGCTCCATTCATTATCAGAAGCAGACGCAAGGACTGATGCCTAAAGAGTGTGGACGAACCTGCATTGCCGTGACGAACTCGGCGAATCCGAGGTACCCCTGCCGTTTGGAATCCGCGATCGCCCACACCTTCGCACGCAAATCCACAAACAGGGAAACATCAGTAGCCGTTCACCAACGACAGCCCGAGACGAAACGGCCCGGAGAAGAGGAGCGGGGAGAGGAGCCGAGCGGTCCCGCGCTCACCTGCTTGAGATCGGCGCGCGAGAGCCCGGACATGCCGAAGAAGCTGGTGGCGTCGGCGCCCGTGACGCGGCCGTCGCCATCTGCAACAGAGCCCACCCCCGCGGAGTAGCAAGCATCAAAACCTCCGCGGGTTTCCGGGGGTGGTGCGGGACGGGAGCGCGGGCGGGAGCGCCTTACCTGGGTCGGCGAGGGCGAACCACTCCGCGTAGATCCTCTGGTGCTTCTTGGAGCAGGCCACGCCGGCCGCGGCTCGCGCGATCTCCATCTCTCGCCGCCCCGCCGTAGTGCTAGGCCGCCGCTGCCGCCGCCGCGGAGAGGAGCAGGAGCAGCTGCAGCGCCGCAGGTGAGACAGGAACCTGACGGGTCGCCTCCCTTCGGTTTTCCCTCTCCCTCTCCCTCTCGTCCGCGTCGGATGGGGTGCCATTTTGAAACGGGGGACCCCACTTCTCGGAGGCGCTCCCCCTGTGATTTCTTTAAAATTTTTAATAGGAATGGACGCTCCCCGATGGCCTGATCTGAATAGGGATTTGGAGGAGGATAGCCCTTGTTAAGAGGCCTAAACCTGGATTCAAATTTTTTTGAAAAGAATTGTCTGCTCTCTATAATACTAAATTAAATAATAAGAAGGGAAAAGAATGATGGGCCTGGGTTTTGGCCCAGATAGCCCAACAAAGGCCATGGATCATTCCTCCTCGACCCTTCTTGTGTCTTTTGTGTGTTGTATTTTTCTTTTCTTTTGCAAACCTGTTTGGTGAATTCGGACGACAGTATTCAACTCCATACACGGCTACGAGGAGTATCTTTTTTCTTTCTCAATCACATATGAAGCTAATACATACTAGGCGTGCACGCACACCATATTCATGCAATTCCAACAAATAAGTCTCTCGTATAACACTTACAATTTCTGCTATATCAATAGAACCGCACTCGTCGAGTGTTGTTCTTTCGGAAAAAAAAGTATAACATTTGCAAGGTAAATCATAGACATCGATGGGGTGGAATCATACCTGACCTGGTCAATGGGATTTATGGTCCATGTTAACCTTGTAGAATCGTACCTACTGAAATAACAAGATGCGAATCTGGCATCGTTTTATATGGAGATGAAAAATTGCCAAGCCAAATTTTGCTGGAGGATTTAATATTTTCTGACCTAGTTTCATTTTCATCACACACTTCAAATGTTCAAAATATCACGGCCCAAGTGAGAACTGATGCGGGCCCATTGGGCTAGCACCAGTCAGAATCAACCGAAGCAGCAAAACCCTTCCCTTCCCTCCTCTCCTCTCAGATCTCCTCCCCACTCCATCACTCTCCAAACCCTAGCTTCGCCCAGCCCCCAACCATGGCGTCGATGATGGTAAGCGGCACCCCCCACGGAACCCTACCCCCCAGTCCGTTCGCGCCGCCTATCGTAATCAAGCTCTGGTTCGCCGATCCTGATGTCCATGATCTCGTTCCCGTTTTTGCCCCGCAGCAACCGCAGATCATCCTGCTCAAGGAGGGCACGGACACGTCGCAGGGGCGCGCGCAGGTGGTGAGCAACATCAACGCGTGCACTGCGGTGGCGGACACCGTGCGGACCACGCTGGGGCCCCGGGGCATGGACAAGCTCATCCACGACGACAAGGGCGGCGTCACCATCTCCAACGACGGCGCCACCATCATGCGCCTCCTCGACATCGTGCACCCCGGGGCCAAGATCCTCGTCGACATCGCCAGGTCACAGGACTCCGAGGTACCCGTCTAACTACAAATCATTGATCAGAGAGGAAACCCGCCTCTCTGTGATCTGCTAGATGCATTTCTTTGGGCTATGGGTTGCCAGTGCCACTGTTAGCAGGCGGCAGTTAAGAACTTTGAAGGATTAATTGTATATGATGTCCTGCCATTTAATATGAGTGAAGTAGGATAGGTTTGTTAGTGTGTGATTGGTGCACAATTTTGGGGAATGGCTTATGAATTCACAATTTAGTCGTGGATAGGCTGCGAAGTTGAGCTATGAGTTGTGGAATTGCTATGTGGATAGTGGATAATCTGAATCCACTGTCCGAATTTCTGATTTCTGATGCGCTGTTTGAACTAGATATGTCCATTGATATCTGGGCCTTTGGCATGAAGAAAGGGCATCTTAAAGATTTGTTCTATTGTTTATTTTGCTTATTCAATTTGGTCTGATTTTTCTTTGCCCGCACGAGCAAGAAGTTCACCTCTTCATTTTGAGCTATAAGAGCCTCTCTGGCAACAAGCTTACTTAAAGGGGATGGTTCTGACATTCATCGAAGATGAAACTGTTTCTAATTTCATATTAAAGTAGGGCTTGCATTTTTTAATTGGGCAGGATCTTTTTCGCATCAAAGTTTTATGTATCACAGCAGTTGACTTTTACATCCACTCTGCTGGTTCTCGTATGAAGTTATGCTATCTGATTGAACAACCTTTTTCGGCTATATTATTTTGTGCCGGATTGATGCTTGTTAGACTATGGAATAGGAGTGTAAACATAGGAAGTAGTAACTTAAGGATTCTCCATTCACCCTCTTTAGTTAAATCAAAATTTTCTAGTTTCTCAGAACGAGCCCACCTTTATAAAAAAAACAGTATTATTGATTGAACTTAAGAGGATTGGACCCTTTGGTTCATCAATCTGCGCTACTATGGAACTGTGACATCTTGGCCTTAAATTTCTCATTAACTCAGGTTGGTGATGGGACAACTACTGTGGTGCTTCTAGCTGCAGAGTTCTTGAAGGAAGCAAAACCTTATGTTGAGGATGGCGTGCACCCCCACAGTCTAATCCGCAGCTATAGGACTGCGGGCAATATGGTCTGTAACTACCAGATTTCTTTGAACAGTCTCCCTACTCATTCTCTGCAATTTTCCAAAGCTGATTATGATTAACATCAATTTCTGCCAGGCAATGCAAAGGGTTAAAGAACTGGCAGTTAGCATTGAAGGGAAAAGCCTCGAAGAGAAGAAATCATTGCTAGCCAAGTGTGCTGCCACAACGCTGTCATCAAAACTTATAGGTGGTGAAAAGGAATTCTTTGCTTCTATGGTTGTGGATGCTGTCCTTGCCATTGGCAATGATGACAGGCTTAATCTTATTGGGATTAAAAAGGTAATCATTGCAATGTTCACTTTCATGACGTTATTCTGAGTTGAACAGTCTTAAGAAATTAGTTCTTGATGTATAATCATTTTGACTTTAGGACTGATATGTTAAGGATTTATTACAAGGTAATCAAGTAAAAGAAATCTTTCTTTCTATAAGGATTGTACCATTCTATCTGTTTTGAGCTGTAGAATGGCATACTTCGGATATAGGAACAACAAGATAACCATCTAGTTGATGACTTCATTCTGCCAGACTCTCAGGGAATCAGCCCTACAGCAAAGGCTTTCTTACACAGACTGAAAGGGATTATTTTAAGAAAAAAACCTATGCCAGGATATATTTTATTGAATTTACAGATACACCCAGCACCAATTCCCGTTAGTTTTTGCTATCTTTCAGGCATATAGATTTAGGGCCCATAGATTTACCATCCCCATAGATTTAGGGCCTATTTGGTTTGAAGCCAAACCATGCCACACTTCGATGCACCTAAGGTTAGACGAGTTTGACCAAGTTACTTTCTGTTTGGTTGTAGCCACAAATTGTGGCAATATTCTTTTTCTACCAGCTCAGTCCCACATGTCAGCGAGTATGAAAGGTGTGGCAAGATTCTCCTAGGCTAGCCAATGCGTGGCAGAAAATTTGATAAACTAACCTTCGTCAAATCTTGGAAGAAAATGCAGCAAACATTGTCAATCTTAGTATACCAACCAAACAGGCCCTAAATCTTAGTATAGCAACGCATGATGTGTAGTATTTTTCACTAGACATTGAATCTTGATATTGTGACGGACATTAGGTTCCTGGAGGTACCATGAGAGATTCTTTCCTGGTGAATGGTGTTGCATTCAAGAAGACGTTTTCATATGCTGGATTTGAGCAACAACCAAAGAAGTTCCTAAATCCAAAGATTCTTCTGTTGAACATTGAACTAGAATTAAAATCTGAGAAGGAAAATGCAGAGATCAGGTATCCTTACTGATTCACTCAAGCCCCACCTACAGAACAGCATCTGAATCTTTGCATATGCTGCTGTGCGCTTTCTACTCTTTTGCTTATATTCCTGTATGCTTCTACCGTACATGTAGATTATCAGATCCTCTGCAATACCAATCAATTGTTGATGCTGAATGGAACATTATTTATGACAAACTGGATAAATGTGTGAAAAGCGGGGCAAAGATAGTTCTATCTCGGCTAGCTATTGGTGATCTTGCAACACAGGTATCCTGATGTTTCTATTGTAAACATCCTGCTTTTCTATCGTGTACTTCTGCAGCCTATCTTATATAATTTGGTTCTATACAGTATTTTGCAGATCGAGACATTTTCTGTGCTGGTCGTGTTACAGAAGAGGATTTGCAACGTGTGGCTGCTGCAACTGGTGGAATGGTTCAAACTTCTGTAAATAATGTCATCGATGAGGTGAAAATGCCATTCCAATTTGCTTGTTATCTTTTGATCGTTATCATTGTGGGTTTATAGTAGTTGCTTGGTGCTGAATGCAAGCTGGTTTCTGTCCTTTCTTTTGAAAGGTACTTGGTTCTTGTGAGGTATTTGAGGAAAAACAAGTAGGCAATGAAAGATTCAACATATTTAGTGGCTGCCCTTCTGGCCAGACAGCAACCATTGTCCTCCGTGGTGGCGCAGACCAGGTCTTCTATCTATACACATCTCATTATGTATTTTTAACAAACTGAAATGGATGTGCTTACATCATGTTTCTATGCTAGTTCATTGAGGAAGCTGAACGAAGTCTCCATGACGCCATCATGATTGTGAGGAGAGCTCTTAAGAACTCTACAGTTGTGCCGGGTGGTGGTGCTATTGATGTATGCCTAGTTCTCACCTTGTCAAGATGAATGATTCAGCTTTTCCCTAAACTTTAGGCTGATTTTTATGTTCTTTGTAGATGGAAATAAGCAAATATCTCAGACAGCATGCACGGACCATTGCTGGGAAGTCTCAGTTCTTTGTTAATTCGTTTGCTAAAGCCCTTGAGGTACGTATTCCTGGTCCATACTTTTATTTCCTTACCTGATTCGGGGATGTGCATATTTTATACATTAAACTAGCAGCTTTTCAACTAGAGCAAGAAATCTCAATTGCTAAACCCACAATGAACGGAACAGATACTTGTTTTTTTCCTTTTATTCTTGTAGCTTATAAGGATAATTTGAATGTGCTGCCATTGATTTTAAGTTCTGATGAAATCAAGAACATGTGCATTATGATGTTTCATGTCAGTCTTGTACTGGCACTATTTGTCTGTTATCTTCTAACTATTGCATTTGTTGTTCTGTCAAGAAAGGCTATGTTGATTGATTGTTTGATTTTATTAACTTACATGTGTTGCTCTGACATTGTACAATGTGAAGTCCACTCATAGAAGTGTCCTGCAGGTTATCCCACGACAACTTTGTGATAATGCTGGATTTGACGCAACTGATGTGCTTAATAAGCTCAGGCAGAAGCATGCATCTGGTTGGTTTATACATTTGCACAGTTGTGAAGCATCAAGCTATTTTTTTTTTGCTGACGTCTGATGGACGGTTTGTTTGTATTAGGTGAAGGTGCTAATTATGGTGTAGACATAAACACTGGCGGAATTGCTGATTCCTTTGCTAACTTTGTGTGGGAACCTGCTGTTGTAAAGGTAATTGTGCATTTGGTCATATTCATTTGTGTTTGACAATCCATGTAGTTTAATCTCACATCTTGATGTCTGGAAACCTTTGTTGTTCAGATCAATGCTATAAATGCTGCAACTGAAGCTTCATGCCTTATTCTGAGTGTCGACGAAACTGTGAAAAACCCAAAGGTAAGGAGACTCGCAACATGTACTGCTCATAATAATAAAAATACAGCCCCCACTACTTTTCTTTTGTTTCGTGAGTGGAGTTCAGACTTCCATTTTCTTGTGCCAATGCACTTCCCTTCATAATGATACATAGGTAAGCCATCTCATATGTGCAATAAATTTAATCCAATCTATCTCCTCTGCTGGAAAGGCTTGAAGAGTGTAAGCGATTAATGGTCACAGAATGCTGTGTAGTAGAGATGAGACTTGTATTAATTGTTAGATCAGTTCAGCTCGCAAGGACTCCATTTTGCTGTTTTAATTTGCACATTTTCAATCCTGTCTAGATCTTTAAAGTTAAGCAAGACCATAATATTTGTCTTCTCCTAGCCTTTGTGTCTTTCATTTAGAGTGGTGCTAGATTCTTATTAGACATTTGCCATCCCCTAGAGCCTACTTGTGATCAGTAAGCTACTTTGGATGCTCCTTGCAAACAATTTCTTGATGTTTTGTTCAATGTAATAAATTCTTCAATTTAATAATGTAATAAATTCTTCAATTTAATCTAATTGGCTCATTTCCTTTCTGTGAACTGTTGTGGTACTTAGTCGGAGAGCGCACAAGGTGAGGCTGCAGCTGGCGCAATGGCTGGTCGTGGTGGAGGGGCAATGCGAGGCCGTGGTGGGAGGGGCATGCGCAGGCGGTAAACCAAATCACTCCAACCCTGTAGCTTCATGTTTTAATCACCTGTGGGTCAGATCTTGTGCCATACTGCACGTGTAATGTGTGTTTACGGACACTGAAATGAATTTTTGGTTTTAGAAGCAGTGCTAGCCCTTTTGTGTCAGAACAGCAGAGATACGCCAGGCATTTTTCTGTTATCTGCTGCCGTGTTGTGATATAGCAGGTCGGAGCCTTGGATCATGGTTTGTTTGCTCTGAATTTTTTGATGCGAGAATGTAGCCTCTTGTTATTCTTGCCATGTGCTAAAGCGTGAAATATCTGTGTTATTTTTGGAACGCTGGATGAGTTTGTTCCCACAAACTCGTAGTGGAAACTGTTTTCCAGGATGAGCGTGCTAAACGCTAACGTGGTGTCAGTTTTTTTTATCCGTCTTGGGTAGTGTTTGTTACGGTAGATGAGATGAACAGGCTGGGTCGGCAACTGGTGTTACCAAGCTGGAGAGGACGTGGACGACCTCACGCATGGTCTAATCTCCAGACCTAAAGAAATGAATGGTGGTTATATATTTTTTGCCTAATAAATAATATGTTGTTATTATTTTGGTATTAGAATCCACGGATAAATAATGAAGTAATCGAGGCTAGAAGATAATATATGTAGCAAAAACGATAGTTAATTGAGCAACATATATCCTTTTATCGTTTTGATTCAACATCAAAGGTAGGCCAATGCGCAATCAGATTGTCTCTAATCTCCTTAATATAGTTGTAATACTGAAGTTTGGTTGGTCGGACACTTGGATGACCTCACTAATAATAGCGTGCCTGCTTTGTAAGTTTATAGATAGGATAATTTGTTGGAAACTTAGTCCTAAAAAAATTTGTAGTCATTCATCTTTCATTTAAACATGCAACCAACTTGAGAATAGATATTTACAACATAAGTTGTCATCCACTACCAGCAAAGTGGACTTCTCCTAGAACCTTCGACGTCGAGTGGGACGGGTCGGCAGCTGGTGGTACGAAGCTGGAGAGGACGTGCACGACCTCGCGCATGGTGGGTCGCGCCTGGCTGCTCTCGCGGACGCACGATATGCCCACCCTGAAGAGCCCCGCGATCAGGCCGGCCGGCTCCGGCGGCAGCCGTGGGTCGGCCACGGCCAGGACTGCCGTGGCGTCCGACGGCCTCGGCACGGCGCTCCGGGCCCAGTGGACGAGGTCGATCTCGTCGCCGAAGTCGCCGAGCGGGCGGCGCCCCGTGACCAGCTCCAGCAGCACCACGCCGAAGCTGTACACGTCCGTCTTCTCGTCCACCCGCAGCGTGTACGCGTACTCTGCACACAAGATGGAGATGGTCAGGTGGACGTCGCTTGTGATGCATGCCAACGCCACGATCACATTGAGACGCATTGTTCGTTCTTACCGGGGGCGATGTACCCGTACGTGCCGGCGACGACCGACACGCACTCCGCCGCCGCCACAGCGCCGGAGCCGGACGCGCCGCGGCGGAGGAACTTGGCGAGGCCGAAGTCGGCGACGTGCGCCTCCATCGCGGAGTCCAGCAGAATGTTGCTGGGCTTGACGTCGCGGTGCAGGATCCTCGGCTTGCACTCGTGGTGCAGGTAGCACAGCGCTCGCGCCGCCTCGGTGGCGACGCGGAGCCTGGCGCCCCAGCCCAGCAGCGCGCCGCGCTCGCCGTGCAGGACTGTGCCCAGCGACCCCGCCGGCATGTACTCGTACAGCAGCAGGCTCCCCTCCGCGCCCGACGCGAAGCCGAGCAGCCGCACGATGTTGCGGTGCTGGACGCCGCCGAGCGTGGCCACCTCCGCCCGGAAGCCGTGGTCGCGGCGGCCGGGGCCCCGGAGGCGCTTGACGGCGACCTCCGCGCCGCTGCGTGTCGCGCAGCGGTACACGGTGCCTGCGCCGCCCCTTCCGACGATGTTCTCCTCCCTGAGGCACCCGAGCACGTCGTCCATTTCCAGGTCCAGGTTCTGGAACCTCGTCATCTTCCAAGCCGCAGGCCGCCGCCTCGCCTCCTCCCGCCACCTTAGTCCAAGGTACACGGCCATGGCCGCCGCCACGGCGCTGACGGCCGGCACAATCCACAGCGGCATCGTCCATGTCTTGTCGTCTCGCCGCCGCGAACGCTGCAGACGGGAGCACGAGGCGGCAGTGACGCGCTCCACACAGAGGCCAGGGTTGCCTTCAAAATCTGTCGCGTCTGAGACGGCGAACACTCCCTGAAGTTGCGACTGTAACACACGGCCACTGAGGTTGTTGTAGGACACGTCGAGGACGCCGAGGCTGATCATCTTACTGATCTCCAGGGGAAGCTCGCCGGAGATGCTGTTCCTCGACAGGTTCAGCATTGTCAGAACCTTCAGATTCGTGATCTCTGCTGGTATCTCACCGGCGAGCTGGTTGCGGCTGAGGTCCAGCACGGTCAGCGACTCGCAGTGGCTGAGCTCTCCCGGGACGCCGGCGGTGAGCGCGTTGGCGCTGAAGTTGAGCAAGGACAGCTTCTTGAGGTGGCCGATCTCCGGCGGCACAGGACCGGATAACCTGTTGGACGCCACTGACAAAAAGCCCAGCCCGGCACTGGGGATCACCTCCGGGAGCTCGCCTGAGAGCAAGTTATCGCTCAAGTCCAGCATGTTGTTCATGGGGAGATCAAGAAGGCCGGCCGGAATGGATCCATTGAGCAAGTTGCTGTTCAGGCGAACTTTGGTAAGCGTCTTGCAGTTCCCGAGGTCTTCGGGGATTGGCCCAGAAAGCTTGTTCCGCATCAGAAAGAGAAACTGAAGCCGCCTCCCGGCGCAGAGGCTGGGCGGTATGGCGCCGGTGAGCCGGTTGTCCGTGACATCCAGCCTCAGCAGCCTGCCGTTCTTGCCCAGGTTGGCCGGGAGCTCCCCAGTGAGATTGTTTTCCCATGCTTGGAGGATTTCCAGCTGAGGTAATTCCCCAACGAATTCTGGAATCACACCTTGGAGTTCGTTTCCAAGCAGATTGAGCAGTTTGAGTCTGGTTAGGCCGGCGAAGCTTGCCGGTATCTCGCCGGTAAGCTCGTTGAGGGAGAGGTCGATGTTCATGAGGTTCTTGAGGTTGCCGAGCTCGGCCGGGATTTCCCCTACCAAGCTGTTCGAATAGAGGTACAGAGTCTCCAGTCTGATGAGGTTGCCGAGCTCGGCCGGGATTCCCCCTACCAAGCTGTTCGAATAGAGGTACAGAGTCTTCAGTCTGGTGAGGCTGCCGAGCTCGGCCGGGATTTCCCCGACCAAGTTGTTCCAATGGAGGTAGAGTGCTTCGAGCCCAGTGAGGCGGCCGATTTCCGGAGGGATAGGCCCTGTGAGGCTGCAGTTTACCATGGCAAGCAGCACGAGGGCCTCGAGCTCGCCGAGCTCCGGCGGGATGCCACCGTCGAACGAGTTGTACTCCAGATACATCTCCCGCAATCTCTTGAGCCTCGACAGTGACGGTGGCACACGGCCGGATAGCGAATTGAGGCCGAGCCCGAGGACCTCGAGCCGCTTGAGGTCGCCGTACTCCTCGGGTATTCCGCCCGAGAAGTAGTTCCCTCCAAGGTCCAGGTGCCGCAACCTGCCGCCGCCGAAAGGCGGCAGGGGTCCGGTGAGGCTGTTGTCGTAGACGTCGATCACCTCCGCGGAGGGGAAGTAGGGTTCCGGTCCGGACGGGAAGAGGCCGGAGATGTTGTTGGTGGAGAGGTTGAGGTGCCGGAGGAGAGGCATCGAGGCGAGCGATGCGGGGATGGGGCCCGACAGGGAGCAGGCGGCGACGGTGAGGCTGGCGAGAGCGTCGAGCAGCGAGACCTCGGTTGGGAGCACGCCTCCGTGGAGAGGGACGCCGGTGAGGTTGATGGCGACGACGCGGTTGCCGGAGGCATCGCAGGTGACCCCGGAGAAGTTGCAGTAATGATGGCTCGCCGCCGGGGACGACGATGGCGGCGGCGGCGTCGCGACGTCCCAGTCGGCGAGCGAGGTGCTGTTGCGGGCGCTGCGGGAGAGCAGGGAGGACTTGAGCTTGGAGAGCGCGTACAGATCGCCGCTCGTCACCGGCGAGCCTCCCGCGGAGACGGCCGTCACGGCGAGAAGTGGCAGCAGGAGGCGTCGTATGCACGGACGGAGGTTGTTGCGTCGCACCTGCGCCATGGCGGGCGTGCATGAGGTGAGCGCCGGCTGAGGCGAGTCAGGCAGTCACCACGCTACAAGAGCATCAAGCAAGCACGTACAATACCTGATCAGGCGGTCCTCGTCAACGTCAACGATAATGATGGTCAGCGAGGGTCGTACTTTTGATGGCATTCCTTTCGCATTCATTTTAGCCTTTTATTTTAAATTCGTTTAGGCACCAACAAGCATGCTGCCTTTTACTCAAGACTTGGGCGTCGTTGCTGCACCTGCGCCGCCATTGCGTGCATGAGGAGCGAGACTCAAGTGCTCTGTTCTCACGCTTTCTCACTAGCCACTGGAGCAAGGATCAAGCACATACAGTAGCTAATTGGGAGCCTTAATCACTCTCCCAAACTTCATTATGTCCTAAATATAGCTACGTTTAGATTTTTAGAAAGAACTATTTCAATAGAAATAGTTACATATTAAAATAGTTGGTCTCACGACAAATTACTAATATAATTTTTATATTGTTAGTCTCTATGATTATTTTGCTAATTATTATCAAAATTGAAAAGTTAGATTTTGAAAAAAAAAAATCTAAACATACCTATATTCTAGGACAGAGAGAGTAGTACCCTTTTCTTTTTTTCTTGTGGAGAGGTAACTAAAACCAAAGCGACTTTGGTGTAAGACCGATCAAACTAACAACTAAACGCTGCCACCGAGCACAAGTAACTTCCAAGAAAACTAAGCTAGTACTACTGGAATTCCTTTTACACTCTTTTTATCTTTGTAAATTCGTGTCCACCAACAAGCATGCTGCCTTTTGCTCAAGACTTGGACCTGGTGTCAGCGGTCGTGAACTAACTTCCCACTTCAATATCAATTGTCCGTCTCCCAATCTACCCGGAATCTGTACAACTTTTGGGCATTGGAATTCTTCAGTCCAGTGGCCCTTTACCGAAAAGCCACCTTACTCAGTAAGGTTAGAGCACCCAGTCGTAACATATGCATGCTTGTCTTTAGAAGAGAGAGCAGGTTAAAAGAGAGAGCGTATACAAAGCCTAGGTGCTTTAGGGGGCTCCTGACATTCGATTTCTGGACGATCCAAAATTTTAAAAGTTATACGCTTCCTGAGCCTGAACTGCTGTATCAACTTGATCGTTTGTTACCTGCTGGAAGTAAATGGGGAACACTCCCTTTTCTCTAATTTTTTTTTAAAAGTTATGGTTCAAATTTTACGTTACTTTGTAATAACATGAAACTAGGTGGACCAAAACAAAAGGTTCACATTCATATCCCTATCAAATCCTCAGTTCCATCTCTCAGAATGTCCATCTTGCATTGCTGGCTGTTCTGTTCAGACCTCAGAGCCAAGAACCGCCAATTGAAATAAGCTGTTCGTCCCGGGGAGGTGAGAGTGAAAACTGAATTTTTTTGGTGGCCGGAGTTCTGAACGGCGATCGATTCACCTGCCGTGTGCAGTCTGCAGAACGAAAAGGCCTGACCTATCAACTGCAAAGCTGCAACGGCGGCACAGGCGGCGTTGAATCAGGCCAACGGCCACACTGCTGCCGGAGCCCCTCGTTTAGCCAGCCATGGCGGATGCATCACGCACGCCTGAGGACAGCACGAGCAGTCTTTGTGTAATGCTGCGGACCAAGTTCTTCCTCAGCCGGCAGAGGCGTGTTGTGGTGGTTGCCGCTGCCGGCTCAGTCTTGGCCGGATGCCTTCCTTGTAGTCCAGTTGATGCGGGCGTGCACCTGCTGCCGCCCACGCCGCTCGTCACCACGGCGCCGGTGTTGGTTGCCGCCGCCGATGTCGTTGTCCCGGTCCCGAGCGTGCTGATGCCGCAGCGGGTAGCCAGTGTGGTCGTTGTGGTGGCGGTGTCTCCTGTTGCACGTGCGGTCACGACCGCCATGATCCGCCGTGAGCTTGTCGAACCTGCACACGTACCTGCTCTGCCAGAAAGGTGCGCAGCTCATCACGCAGCGCTGCGGCTTGCGAGATAGCCAGTGTGGTCGTTGTGGTGACGAGGCAGTACAGTTGTGCACGTCGCGGCCACCATTTTTATACGATTTTCTGACTGTCCAACTAAGTAGAAAAAGAACAGACGAGTGTGGCTACACGTGGTATAGGGCTGCTCGTCTCACCGTAAGTTATTGACCAGTACCAAATGTGATTCTTGCCGCACCGCCTGGCTCCTCCTCCCGGGAGGCCGCCGCCCGCCCCCTTCCCTCCCAGACAAAGGATGTGCGCCCCGTTCCGCTGCACAGCCACGAAAGAAATTTCAAATCAATCCAAAGCACGCAAAAAGCTAAGAAAAAAAAATCACGCGGCCTCCAATCCAAAAAAAAAAGCATAGCCAAGAGCGATTCCTGCCAGCAGCTCATAAATCCGGCCAGCAGATCGTCATTCCGGCTAGCAGCTCGCGTATCCCGCCGCCTAAAGCTCACGAATCCCGCCGTCTGCAGCTCGCTAATCGGGCCGCCTCCAGCTCGCTAATCCGGCCGCTTTCAGCTCGTGTATCCCGCCGCTTGCAGCTCGCGAATCTGGCCAGGTCGGCGCCTCTGTCTATCCAGGTCCGCGGCTCCGCCTTGCGTCGGCTTCCGGCCACCCAAGTCTGCAGCTTCTCCGTGCGTGCACGCACAAGAGAGAAGACGGCGCTGACGCCATCCAAGTGGGACGGGACGAGCTCATCCTAGCATCTCAGCAAATATTCCTCTTGAGGAGTCGCTCGGTTCCGCCGCTCCTCAACCAAACAGCTGCAGGGCCGGAGCCGCTCCATCTCATCTGCTCTCATTCCACCAACCAAACACTATCTTAAAGTAGCGCATCACTCTTAAGGATAGTCGGAGGTAGCGCCTAAGCGCACGAACTTGAAGGAAGCTCGCGGGGGATGGAGGCCAAGGGGCGAGCGGTGGTCGCCAGTGGTAACATGACCTTGCTTGACACCTTGCTGGCTCCAATGGCGTTGTCCAAAAATAATGCAAAATGCTCCATCCAAATATTTACAAAACAACCTCTATTATTTACATATAGATCCTGATTTGGATATTGATTATTAATCACAAACTGATTATTTATATTTTATTCCTCAGTATTTACAAATACCCTCCTAAGTAGAGTCGTGATCCGAATATATGCAAAATACCCCCTTGGTGGCAATCTCGAATTTGGTTGTCAGTCCCCACTCTACCTCCGTCTCGGTCTCGTCCGCCTTCGGCCCCTCGCCGCCGCCCCTCTCCCCACCTTCCGTGCTAGCAGGGAGAGCAAAGCCCAATCTCCATCCGGTGCACTCAAGCCCTAGGATCCCATTCCTTCAGTCTCTCTCCTCCCGCAGCAAGTCCCTAACATGGTGGCCGTTGGAGCTGAGCGAGGACACCGAGCAGCCGCGCACTTTGCTTGAGCTCACGTAGCCGGCCATGGCAAGGTTTTTCAGTACGTGCTGTAATCCTACGCAAGAGCAAATCTGTGAAGACGATGATCCTTGTCCAAAAAATCTCTCTGCTCCCACCATCACTGCTTTTTGTATCTGACGGAGGATGTTTTTTTTTTCTTGAGGCGAACTACGGCGGATCCATTGGGCCAGCCTGAACCATATATTGAAACAAAAGCCAAAGAGAGACAAAAGTTACACGAAGGGAGACAAAAACCGCTCAAAAGGAGCGGCAAGAACAAAGAGAGATACAACCAGCTAAGAAACTAGGTTACATATTACATGAAAGGAAGACACACCAATCATCAAGAACAAGTTTCTCCACGGGAGAGACAACCCTGCATTGCCACAACTGAAGATCCGAGGTACATCGACGAAGTACAACAGCATTTGACTCAAAGAACAAAGTTGAAAACCCTTGCATTCCTGCACTTCCAAAGGTTCCAAAGGAGGCCCGTGAGGATGGTGGAGCGTGCCTTAGGAGAGGTGCATCCAGGACCAGGGAGCTCATTAGTCCAAAGTGACTCAACCTGCAAAATGGAAGAGGAGTCGAAGCCAATGGCGCTCCAGAAAGTAACTGTGCGCTGACAATGAAGGAAAATGTGAGCCACGTCTTCCAACAAACCACAAAAAAGGCAGGAGCCATTGTTATCAGCACCACGGGAATACAGGTCACTCCGGGCGTTCGGATTTACCCGATCGTTCGGGTCGGGTAATTCGGGTAATATGAGAATTGGGTAATCGAGATTGATATCCGAAATTAGACCCGAACTTACGGGTACCCGCCAGTTCGGGTTCGGATAATTTCGGGTTTGGGTATTGGGTACCCAGGTTACCCGATTCTAGTGTTAAATAGAGCAGCATGGCAACACTAAATGAGATCAAAGTTCACTCATTTGAAGTTTGGAACAGCAAACTAGGCTAAGATTCAATACTTAAATGTTCACACTTCACAGCAATGACCCTCACCTCACTTCATAAGAGCAAGTTGATTTGATATGCAGGAACGCTGCGCAATGAAGGATAGAAAACATGACCAATCGGATGCATGTAGTTGTAGTGCCGCAAGCATTCCGTAACAGGCTGGCGTTGGATGGCTAAGCGCTTGAAGTGCCACGGCTCCGTAGCTCTAAATAGAAAAGGACACACCTCGCATCAATGCATCGTGGACTCTGACCGGGAACGGGAGCCGGAGGGGAGCGAGGACTTGGGGAATCGATTGGGGAGAGCCGCGGGCTGCCGGGTGCGACTGTGCCTGCCGCCTGGGCTGATTCAATATTAGCCCACATGCCCGTATCCCGCGCGTTGTTTTGAAATTTGGATCGGGTAACTGGGTAGTTCGGGTACCGGAGCTTGAAACCCGAACAAACCCGAAACTCAATCGGGTTTTAGCATCTGCTACCCGCCAAATGAGTTTGGGCATCGGGTAATGTGTATTTCGGTTTTGGGTCCGGGTTTTCTCGGGTTCAGGCATTGGATCCGGATTCTATGCCCGGAGCGAAATGCAGGCGGGCATTAGTGTTCAGCTTGCTATGGTGGAGAAGCCAAAGGAAAGATTTGCAGCGAGGAGGAACTGCATTGTGCCAAATGTTAGAGGCAAAAGTATCATCGGGTAGATTGGAAAAGGAGTAAAGATAGAAAGCTGAGGCGGTAAGGGAGAAATTGGTAGTTCCACGGATGACACGTTTGTCAGGTTCAGAGGGCTGCAGTGTTATTTGAGCAAGCAGGGAGTTCAGGAGGCCAAGCTCCGCTGTAACCGCAATAGTAAGACGAGGTCTGAGGGATAGAGAAAGGCCACCATCCAAAAAATGAAGGACTGCAGCAACAGAAGCATTGGGCCTGACACAGTGAGAAAAAAGGGCTGGAAAAACCTCGGCTAGAGCCCTGTTGCCAATTCAGAGATCCAGCCAGAAGAAGGTAGCATTGCCTGAGCCAACATGGACGGACGTGGCTGCACGAAAATCAGGAACACCCTCAAGGATTCCACGTCACACAGCCGTGTCAGAACGACGGTAATCACCCAGGTCAGAGGAAGCATGCCAACTATATTTGTCACGGAACCAAGTCTACCAAGGAGCCGAACCCGCCCCAAGTAGCTTAACTAGAAATTTATGCAGGAGGCATCTATTTTGGGTGAGAAGATTTGGGATTGCAAGGCCACCTTTCTCCTTTGGAAGGCAGACAAGCTCCCAAGGGGCCTTGCAATTAGCCCAAGCGCAGGAAGTACTTCCGGTCCAAAGGAAGGCGCGCCTTTTTGCGTCAAGGAGCTCAATAGTGCCCTCAGGAAGAAGGATAGAGCACATGGCATAGATAGGAAAGCTTGAAAAGA
This sequence comes from Panicum hallii, assembly GCF_002211085.1. Classification (NCBI taxonomy): domain Eukaryota; kingdom Viridiplantae; phylum Streptophyta; class Magnoliopsida; order Poales; family Poaceae; genus Panicum; species Panicum hallii. Next base: position 2,854,837 of record NC_038042.1, read on the forward strand.
CAGAACGAACCAGCACCTCGCGACCACTTTGATTTAAAATGCTGCCATGCCAACCAGCGAAGTACCTGTCGAACCGAGCCAGAAGTGGCTGGAGATCACTAGTTCGCAGTTTGGTGGGAGTGAGAAGGAGACCAAGATAAGGCTGGGGAAATGTCGAAATGGGGCATCCCAGCAAGGCCGCCATGCTTCCAGCGATCTCAGAGGAGATGTTCATCGGGATGAAGGTGCTCTTTTCGAAATTAATCTGTAGGCCAGTAAAAGAAGAGGAGGAGGAAAGGATTTCTTTGAGGCGAGTCAGCTGAGAAAGATCACCCTTCAAGATGATGAGGGTATCATCGGCGTATTGGAGCGTAGGGCAAGGAAGGGAGGAGGAAAGGGGGTGGGAAAGCTCTCCATTATTGGAAGCTCGAAGAAGCAGCTGCTGCAAAACATCAGCGACAATGATAAACAAGCAAGGGGACAAGGGGTCACCCTGACGCAAACCCCTTTTGCAATTGATCCAGGGGCTGGGCACACCATTAAGAAGAACCGCCGATTGGCTAGACACAGCAAGATTCTGAATCCAAGAACGCCAAAGATGGGGGAAACCTTTGGCTGCCAAAACCGCATCAAGAGCTCCCCAATTGACCGTGTCGAAAGCTTTGAGAAAATCTAGTTTAAGAACAATTGCCGGGGCTTTGCGTTTATGGCAAGATTGGATAATATCAGCGGCATAGACGAAGTTTCCAGAGATGCTACGGCCTTTTATGAACCCAGATTGGTCAACATGGATTAAAAAAGGAATAAGAGGCTGCAGGCGAGTGGTGAGGGCTTTCGAAGCAAGCTTGTTCGAACAGTTCTGTAACGAGATTGGCATGAAATCAGCCGGAGAGCAGGCACCATTCTTCTTAGGGATGAGAAAAATATAGGATTTGTTCACACAATTCAGATCAGCTCTCCGATCATGAAAATCCGTCAAGAAGGACATGAGGTTCGGGTGGATCAGATCCCAGAAGCATTTGTAGAAAGAAGGCCCAAAGCCATCGGGTCCGGGGCTAGCGTTGCTGTTCATGCCAAGGATGGCTAATTTAATCTCAGAGATGTCGAACGGCTGAATAAGGCTTGCTGCTTGGAAGGAATCTAGAGTGGAACCGCCAAAAAGCCCATCGAGATCAAAAGACAGAGACGAAGGGGAAGGAGAACCAAGAAGGTCCTCGTAGAAATTGTAGAGAATGCTCTCTTTACCCGAGTGGCCGTAGACAGGGAGATTATTGGATAGGAGAAGATGAATGTTGTTGCGCTGAAGTCTAACAGTCGCACACTGATGGTGATAGGCAGTGTTGTCATCACCAAGGACGCAATTGCGAACTTTGCCACGCTGTCTCCAGTAGGCAGCTCGCTGAGCAGAAAGGCGGGAAAGGGAGGAGCGAACCAGGCGACGCAGAAGGAATTCCTGTTCGCACAGGTGACGGCGCTCTTCCAGCAGGTCCAACACGGAAATCACCAGATCGCAGTTCTGAATAGTCACCTCAATAGGTCTAGACCGAGCAGCCCAAAAGCGAGCGGCAGAAGAACACGCTTGAGACAGAGGGAGAGACGGCTAGCGCTAGAGGAGCTGCGACTGCGCCCAACACTGGTCCAGTTGTCGGTGACAAGATGACGAAAGGCAGGATCAAGGAGCCTGTGGTTATTGAGTCTAAAAATAGAGGGCCAAGGGGTGAGAGATGAGGCAGTTAGGAGAAGAGGCACATGATCCGAAGTAGCACGAGTAAAGGAACGCAGAAAGGAATCAGCGAGGAGAGAATTCCAATCAGTGTTAACCAAAGCACGGTCGAGGCGCGCCAGAATTGGGTGGGGTTGGTTATTCGACCAAGTAAAAAGCCGATCGATGAGGGGAATTTCGAGTAGTCCAGCATCATTTATCCAAGAGTTAAAGATGTCGGCCTCACGGGCGTCGAAATTTCCGTTAGACCTATCAGAGGGAGCACGAAGAAGATTGAAATCGCCAAGCACAAGCCAAGGCCCGGTAGTGTTCGCTGCCAGGGAAGCTAGCTCAGCAAGGAAAATAGGTTTTTGCGTAGCATTGCAAGGCCCATAAACATTTGTAATGTAGAAGGTGAGAGCCGAGGTGGTAGAGGCAAAAGAAGTGGTCAGGGAAAAAACTCCCTGCTCAGAATGAGTAAGCGAGAAGTCAAACGATGACCAGGCAGTGACAATCCCCCCCGAAGCGCCTACAGAAGGGAGATAGACGAAGGACCGAAGGGAAGCCGGTAAGAAAGATGAGGCTTTGAAGGTGGAAATCGCCTCAAGTTTAGAGTCTTGCAAACAAACAAGACTCGGTGAAGTGGAAGAGATCACACGTTTGACATCCGATCACTTATCAGACTGGCCCAGGCCCCGAACATTCCAGCAAAGGATAGGGATAGAACGATTGTTACTCATGGCAAGACAAAAACAACCTCGACCCAACAGCGGGGAGCAACAAAAGCATCTGCCACTCATGGTCATCAGCCATGCACAGGCAGTAGGAGATACAACAACGACCAGGAACTAGAGGAAAACAGGTAAACAACAGCCTGAGACACTCGCTGGCAGAAAGAAAGGGATCCTTCGAGGTCGCGGCACGTCCCACATCAAGAAGCGAAGGTAACATGGATCAGGCAGCACGCGGTGCGCCATCGATCACAGACCCGAGAGCAGGGTCCAGCAGCGCCAGCTCTTCCTCCGGGACACCGCAGGCCGAGCCGAGGATGTGCAGGTCAGCGATGGGGAGGGGATCGGCGTCAGGAGAAGACTCCACCACCTCCAGAAGCTCCAGCGGGAGAGCACCGGGAGCAGAGATAGCGGCACGACTACCCGGCCCCTCCAATTTATGCTTCTTCAGCAAAGACGTAGAAAGGATCTTCGGCAGCAACCAGCCGCGGGCTGCGACGAGGCATGGGCTGGCGAAGGCGACGAGGACCCCCCCAGCGGCGCAGGAACGGCCGGAAGGACCAGGTTGGGCCCCTCGAAGCCCTCAGCCGGGGAGGTCGCCATCAGAAAAGTCGTGGGCCGCCTCAACAGGAGCAGGGTCCGCCAGCTGGGCCCGGACCGGCACCGGCCCACCCAGCGGAGCAGGGAGGCCCAGGACAGCAGGCCCAAGCAGCGCCACGTCCAGGCCAGACAGGGGATGGCCCCAGCCCAGGAGCCTGGGAACACGGCCAGCGAGGACGCCGGCAGTGGCCGATACGAAGTCCACAGTTAGGAGGCCGCTGAGGTCAGAAGGAAGCGGGAGCATGGGAACGTGGAACAGACCCCCCTCGCCTGCCGCACCACGCACAGTGACCTCGAACCAGCCCGGCAAGGCACGCACCGCAACGACCGGACGGCCAGCAACCGGGTTGGCGAGCACGGTGGCCCGCGCCGGAGCAGACCCAGAGGAGCCCTGGAAGGAAGGAAGGAAGGAAACGAGCCCCCCCGGAGATGACACTCGCACCCGAGCCAGAAGAGAAGGGAGGAGCATCAGAGTCGTCCGGATCAGAGTGAGTCTGAACAATGTGGGCACGAGCGACAGATCCAGTACCATCGTAGTTTTTGAATTGGATGTAGTGAGGAATGTCGTAGAGGCTCTCTCCACCTTGATGGCTATGAGGACAGCAGAGTAATCGGTTCCGGTAAGGCAAACAGGATCAATGTAGTGAGGGTTGCCAAGGGGGACACGGAATGCATGATATGCTCATGGTGCCAGTGCTCAAGGGGGAAGTCCTCAATAGACAGGGCCACAAACGCCTCATGCTGGAAGATGAAACGATTTGCGGTCCCATCGAACCGCTCCAGGGAACGGTATGGCCACGGTAGATGAAGGGGGAGTGGTGAATGGTGGCCTCGCGAGCATCCACATCGTCGAAGATGACGATCTGGGAGCCCTGAGACGACGGAGCGAGACGCACGCGGGGGTTGCCTGCAACAGACTGGAAGGCCCGGCGGAGCAGAGTGGAAGGAGCGACCGCAGGGGGATCGATGAAAGCGAAGGCGATGTTGCCAAAGCGATGCATGGGAGCAAAAGGCATGAACGCATCAACGAAGTCAGGGCGCATAGGGGAACGAGGTCCTCAGCGTCAGGCGCACCATCTCCAGGAACCGGTGAAGCAGGAGCAGACGCGAAAGGATGGGGTGCTGCAACAGTGTGGCCGAGCCCCCAACACCGGCGGCACCGAATTGGGTCGCGGCAGCGCTCGGGCATGTGGTCGAGAGCCAGGCAACGGAAGCACCGCCGCCAGAAATCAGAAGGGGGTGGGGGATTGGGGCGGGAGAGCGCCGGGTCGGGATGTATAGGAGGGAGGGCCGCCGCCTGGGCAAAAGATAGGGCAGACGCCATCCGCTGATGGCCGTCGCCGGCAAAGGCAGCACCGTCGCCGCCTGGGCAAACCCTAGACGGAGGATGTTATGATTGCCAATTGATCGAGAGCTGGCAGCTAATATAATATGCTGCTCCGATTTCATTCCATGCAGCCATCCTTGGAAGGTTTGTGAGTACTTCCTCCTGTGATCTCGTGCAAGAGAATTTCCATGATGAAGTTGATCCTTGTTCAAACAAATTTCTCCGTGCTTTCCGATTTTTTAATATAATATAATAGGCAAATCTCCTGCCGGTTCGTTTTAAAAAAAGAAAAAAGAAATCTCCGTGCTCGTGTACCTGACGGAGTTGTCAGCTAATAATATAACATACTACTGCAATTTCATCTCTTCCGATGTTTGCCCTCAGATTATGCAGGTTGCCTTGTTATCATGGGTATAACAAATTAACAATCACACTACGTGCACAAACAAATTTTGGTTTCACTCAAGATTCATATCAACTCTGACTAATCTGCATATTGTTCAGAACTTCAAGTGTATCAGTGTATCACAACACTTGTGATTTTCTGAACATTCTGAAATTCTATCTACCTTGTCCCACAATTGCGACTATGCAGAATATTGAATGTGTCATGCTATCCACTTTCGACCGAGCAAGGTAATCCAACACAACTGAGCAATTGAAATGCTGATCATACCATTGCAACCAGCAGGTGCACAAACCTCTCAGCCTATTTATGTGTCAAGAACTGTAAGCGGTAAGCGCATACTAATTCCATCGCTTCTGCCACAATGTAAGTTTCATTTCATTCAGCGTTCATGCACTCAGTGAGAGCATTACAGATTTATTCAATACATTGAGGCCCGTTCCATGGAAAATCTCATAATTCAATTTGGCATTTGTTTTACAATTTCTTCAGAGTACATTCAGGCTTGAACATGTACAAATTTTAGAAAGAACTTCAATTGAAGAATTTAAGATAGTCACCTTGTGGATGCCTTTGTTTCTCTGAATTTTTTTTTCATCATCTCGCTTGCAATTTGCTTAAGCATATTCCTCAGTCTTTCCATAGCTCTAGCTGATGAGTTCTTCACTGAATGAATTGTTCTGCTTGCACGTGCACATGTATCTGTTTTGACCAAATCTTGTGCATCATAGACAGGAGATTACTAGAAAAAAAAGTTCAGCATGTTGTTTGCTACTAGTACATGCTAACAAGAGCTTGTTTGAAAATATATAATCAAAACTGTTTTTCTTAACAAAACTATCAAAACTGTGATGTATGTATCCTGTCTTCCTTGTAAGGTGTAGACATCATTGCCTGCTGTGCCTGTCCTTCTTCGTCATCGTTGGTCTGAGAGTTCTGAACCATGGACATTGCATCACCAAAGATCTCACCAGCTAAGCTCCTCTTGTTTTTTTTTTCTCTTCAAACTTCCTAGCTAAGCTGTTCTTCATTCCATCCTATGCACTCAAGCCCTAGGATGCCGGCCTTGTTGGCTCTCTGCTCCGCGAGCAAGTCCCCAACATGGCGGCCATCGGAGCCAAGCGAGCACGCCGAGTCGCCGAGGCGAGCACCCGCAGCCGGCCCTGGCAGGTTGGTCGATGACGCGCTCTCGTCTTGCCCTGTGACCCTACGCGCAAGCACGTCCGCGAAGATGATGGTCCACTGCCCAAACAAATCCCTCTTCTCTCGCCCTATGTGCTACTTGTACCTGAACGAGGATGCTGCTGCAATTTCGTTTCTGCTAACGGTTCTACCTACCATTCATCACTGCTAATGCTGAATCTGCCATGAATCTGACAAGTGTAATCCACTGTGCAACCCATTTCTTCCAAGCACGGATCCATCCATGCTACAAAATTAAGTTGTCCCCAGATCTAGTAATCGTGAGATTTATGTGCTCAGCGATAATTTCATGCAAAAATACATGTAACTTATTGCTGAAATTTATGTGCTGACACGTACGTCTGTGTCGATCTGTGCCCCTCGCTGATGAAGCAGCCGCGACAAGTGCAGCCGGGAGCTCGTGAGTCGTGATACTCCCGGCCGGAGCACGCGCGCCGTGTACGGCGGCGTACCCCGACCACGCCACCATGTCCAAGGCTTGGGAGCACGCCGCCGGCGGTGAGGTTGACGGCTGCCGGCTGGAGGCGTCGCAGGTGACCCCGCAGAAGTTGCAGTGATGTCCCGGGCAGGATGTTGCCGCGGACGAGCACGTGGTGCCCCAGTCGGCGTCGGCGAGCAATAGCCGAGGAAATGCACCATCGCTCAAGAAGCAACTTTCTTACCTTGGACGTGTCATCTTCTCACAAAAGGTACGGCTAGTAACGATTCTGCCAAGATTAGACTTCACTAAATTAATGGGTTCTCCTTGCATTGCATGATGGACTGAAACGATATAAGGGTAAATTATGAATTGGATCCAATGTGGCATTACAGATGTTGCACTAATGCGTTTCATGCCTCTGCCATGGGTGGGGTATTCAAGCCAATTATCAAAGAATTCGAATATTTTTTCCCATTGGACTGGTATCAAAATGGACGTGAAAACCTTTATCAAGCGATGCTCATCGTGGCAGGAAGCAAAACATGAGAATTGAGAACTGCTGATCTTCAGGGTTACGTGACTAAAATAGTCCATATCTTGTTTGAGGTCTAGAACTAAAAGGTAGGAGACACGGAAAGGTCATTTTTCTTTTATTTTTGCATATACATGAAGGAATAAGGTGGATGGATACTTTGTTATATTTCTCGGATGGATAGCTCATTTTAGCTGTTTTTAGTCCGAATTAGGTGGTTTGGAGAATTAATAAACTAATGGTTAGTTGGGGTCTGATTAATGTTTAGTCCATCTTTTAATCCTTTATTTGGATCATCTAATGAACTAAAGTTTAGATCATTACCTAACTAGAATTAGTCCTATTCTATTTGGATACCTAAGCTAAACTTTAGTTGTAGTAGCGAGAAAAGTCATTTATACCCATGTGCCAAGCTCACACTGAAGTATTTTTCTATCCATTTTCAGAAATTAGCTCTCATTAACTGATTTTGAAGAATTAATAAACTAAGTTTTAGTTAAACATCCTATGACCCAAACATCATCAAAGTCGGCGGAAGAAGGGCCATCTTCTCTGAAACCTTGGTTGATCACCAACATAAGTATTAATGATGCCATCACATGTGTGAGAAGATATTAAATACTTACTCTATTTTAAAATATAGATCGTTTTGGTTTTTCTAGATTCATAAATTTTGATATGAATCTAGAAAAACTAAACCGAACTATATTTTAGAATGGAGGAGTATCTGTAATCCCTAATTTAATACTTCTTTGATGTTTAATTAAAAATACTATTTTTAATAAACCACCTGTAATACGAGAAAGTACTTATATATACTATACTCGCTCGTCGCTCGTGGAGATCAGACCTCTTATCGGTCTATGGGACCACCCGCACGCCCAATAAAACCTCCTCCCCCTTCGGGCCCCTCCCCTTCTAACTCCGCCATTTTCCTTCGGAAAAAAAGAAGAAGAGAAAAACAAATCCACGTCGGCTTCGGCTTCGACTTCCATTCCTTTTCCGGAAAGCGTAACCGCCCGCCCGCCATGGCGGTGACGAGTCGCCAAAGCGGCGCGGCCGCGGCGTCCCGGGGCCGCGATGGAAGCGACGGAGTAGGGAAGGACGGGCGCGCCAGGGGGAAGCGCCCGTCGGCCTCCCCGAGGACCTCCCCGTCGCCGAGAAAGCGCGGAAAGGTGAGCTCGAGCTCTTCCTCCTCCCTCCTCCTCAATCCTATATCGGTTCGTGCTGATCTGGATGGCTTGGATAATGCAGGCTGAGGTGTCCGAGCCCAAGGAGAATGCGCCAGCCGCGGTGGTGGGGGAGAGTTCGGGGCCCACGGTGGCGGGGGAGCCGTTACTGCAGAAACGGCAGCAGCCCCGGCGGGCTTGGGCGAGGAAGCTGTCGCAGTACCCGCAGGTACGTTCTTGCCTTTCTTTACCTTCTCGACGGTTCTTGAGGGGGTTTATTGGTTGCCGGTGCTTCTTTGCGTCTCCCCCGTCTCAGATTCTCGATTCTATTTGGCAGTGGTTCAGTCGATAAACGGTGCGGCGTTTGGGTTCTTGGGGTACCACGTTGGAGCTTGCTTTTGGGTTCAGTCGATGAACTGTGCAGTTTCTTGAATGTTCTTGGCATTCGGTTATCAGGAATTCCTCCATGTTTGGCTGTTCAATGCAATATCTGTGTTGGGATTGAAGTTTCCTGGTGGTTCTTGATGGCCGGTGGGGGGGTTAGGGATTGGCAGTACTGGGGAATCGGCTCAGCTGCTCTGATGTTTCTGCTGTAACTCTAGGCTACTCTTTGCTCTTGATGCTAATGGCTTAGTTTGCCCGTGTTCATTGGTAGTTTCTCTCCGTGCATCACTTAGATTTTGATGTTGTGTCTCTTTACTAGGGCATAGGCCAAACCGATCAAGGTCAAAGATGGCAATCCTTTAAGGATGGGCAACAAGGAATACTTATCCCTGACTCTGATGATATTGAAGCAACAATTGCTAACTCCCCGTATTATGTCAGGTAATATGCTAGTTCCAGATAATGATCCATGGTTTTTCTTTAACATGTATCCTATTATCTCGACATTTCTCACAAAATTCTAGAACCAAGCTTCGGTGCTAAAGTAACCCTTGCATTGTTTTCTTTCTCTTTGTGTTAAAATTACCTTCTCTCATATGAGTCATTGCTCATATCTTGCAGTGCGACTGCAAATCAGATGCACTTGTCATCTGCATTTGTAAACATTGAAAACGAGTTCAGAAAGTGCTTACAAGAAATTTCTTCTCAAAATCGCCGAATTCTATTATATGGTCCACCAGGTTTTTCACCCATTTGTTTGATTTATTATGTTATTGTGATGAGCTATCTGGAATTGTGTTAAACAATTATTTATATCTCTAACTACTTTCCACAAACATGCTTTTAGGTTCTGAAGGGTATCAGGAAGCATTGATAAAGGCGCTTGCAAAGCATTTTGGTGCTAGAATTCTCATACTTGATTCTCTTATGCTTTGTGGAGTAAGTTATACATTAGTTCCCTTACTGATATGCAGTATCAGAAATTTACCATACTTTGCTCACAGTGTGAGCAGAAATATGCAAGGTTTTGATTGAAGGATAATTCTATGCAGGTATCATCGAAATTTAAGGAGTCCCTAAGTGAGCTCAATATGGAGAAGAATGGTGCACGAGCTTCTAGTTCATGAGCTGATATTGTGGGAACATCCAACAAAAATACTTTAAACTCGATGCCAAGGTATTTTCGTCGAGAGCTATATGTTCTTGTTTCATTTGAACCTAGCATCTGATTCTTTGTATTTCATCTTTTGCTACATTTTCTGGAGTAGGGTTAATTCCTACTGCGTAGACAACGATTTTTCTATGGAAGCCCTTTGTTTTCTTTTCTTTTTTTTGTGACAAAGGACCACCCTGCTTTTATAGAAAGCATATAAGGTTTCTGATACAGACACGGACGCGGACTGGGGTTACCAGTTTACAACAAAAACAAAGTCTAGCAAACATAGCCAGGAAAAACAAGCCCTTTGTGTTCTTGAGCTTTGACAAACTCGAAACCTGGATACCTTTGAGTGTCTTTCTAATATCAGCAAAAGAAACTGACCTAGAGCAATGTCATTTGGAAAATCATCATAAATGGACTGCTGACTAAATGTCTTTTTGAGACTGTGGTTTTATCTCTTGGACTCAAATTGACATCATAGTGGACCTCATATGGTTTAGACATGGTTATTTGATTATATTGTTACTGCCATACTCTTATTTCGCATTCTAATAAATTGTTTGATTGGATTTACAGGGCCCCTGCTTATGGATCTCGTAGCCAAGTGGTGCTGGCTTCTGAAAATACTCAGTTCTCTAATGTTGGATCTAGATTTGAAAGTCCTACCACAGATGGTAATGATCTTTGAACTTTGTGCGGTGAAAATCGTATCTTCTTCTGTCATGATTTTGTCTGAACTTCTCAATGGATGTGTATTTTGGTGACCTATTGATGCTCTTTTGGTCTATGATGTGGTTTATTGTTTGACGTTTATGCAGATGTTGAACCTCGGCCAGGCTCTTCTGGTGGTAAAGAAGTTTCTAGCAATGCTTTCGAAGAGTTGATTGAGGTAATGGCTGTTATAGGTGATTCACTACAGTTTATTTTCTTTCTGCCTTTAAACAACCTGGTTTTTTTTTCTGTTTTCATTGCCTTTCAGGTCATTTCAGAAGAAGGTAAAAGCAGCAAATTGATTGTGTTACTCAAGGATGTAGAGAGGTTGTTGGCAGAATATAGAGAATGGCCGGAAAGCAAACTACCACTGTGTGTTCTGATAATCGGGTCTCAAATTCAGGCACAGAGAGATAAGAATCAGCAGGTATAGTTTCAAATAAAAGCTGTCAGGACACAATGGATATAAAAGAATACAAATAAACCTCATTTAGCCTTGGATGATTATATTCCTGAATTCACCAGTTGGGCCATGCTTTCCATCCTTCTGTTAGAGATATTAATATAGTGCTCTGGGCTGCTTGGCAATCACATGCAACGATTAAGGCTTTTAGGGCTGTTGTAGTCTTATACTCTTATGTGTCACTAAGACTCTTAAAATCAATTACTCTTAAAATCAATTTATGTTTGATTCATTTCTTTGATGTTTGAAAAACGCAGATATCCTCTGGAAGCAAGCCTGAGAAAAGCAGAAGTGGTATGGAGTCGAGAAATAATCTAAAGGATCTTTTCCCTAATAAGATCTCCATTGAAGTTCCACAGGTATTGTCCAACCTGGAGCTTGTAGATAGTACTACTACTCTGTCTAACCAGGAGCCTTTTTTTGTTTTGGTTTTGGCAGAATGAAGAGCAGCTCTCATATCTCATGAAAGAACTAGAATACGATACTGAAATGCTTAAAGCTAGAGCCGATGCTGTTAACATCGATGAGGTAAGTTCCTCGAACATGTTTTGTAGGAGTAGATAGGAAGAACAACAACAGTTCAATACCCTGTTCATTAAATTCATCACTACATTTGATATTTCCTTGCAGGCAATGTCTTCGGAGCGAAACCACAACACCTTAGGTGCCTTCCTGCCGTCCCCGACTCAAAGATGGTGGGTTACAAGAACCAGTACGTGGACCTATGGTCATGCGGGCAAGCACGGGAGCCCTGGGCAGAGACTTGGAGGCGGCTTCCGCTCGTCTTCCACGACGCCGACGTGGTGGAGGCTGTGGAGATCAGTCTGCCGGACTACGTGAAGCGGGAGTGGCGTGATGAGACCGGCAGCATCAGCATGGTGCTCAAGAAGCACCCGGGTCCCATCCAGTGCTTCCGCGTCGACCGCACGGCGTGCCCGGGGCCGGGGCTGCTGCGGGAGTGGGTCGACACGCTGTCGGCGAAGGAGGTGCGTGACCTGGTGCTCGTCAACGTTACGCGGCCCACGTAGGAGCTGGAGTTCCCTCCCCACCGCCTCCGGAGCCGCAGCCTGAGGAGCCTGGCGCTCGGATTCTTCGGGCTGGCGGCGCTGGGCCTCAACTGTTGCAACAACCTGGTGACCGTCCGCAACCTCAACCTCTCCGGCTGCCGCTTCTCCGGGCAAGCTCTCTCAGCGGTGATCTGCAGCCTACCAGAGCTGAGCGGCCTGACGGTGGGGCGCAGTGACGTGACGGCTGGATGCCAGGGTCTGGCGATCGAGTCCAGGACGCTCGAGACGCTGCATTTCTGGGAGTGCAGCGCGAGCGCCGTCACCGTCGTCAGCGCCCCGGCGCTGCACGCACTGACCGCCGGCCTCGTCCCCTACCCCGCACTGAAGACGGTATTCATCGACCTGAGGTCCGCCGAGGCGCTGCGGACGCTCCATCACCTTGCCCTCCACCTGCATCGACTCAAGACCGGCCACGCCGTTTGGTTCAGGGGGCGGGCCGTCATGGCGCTGCCGTGCCTGGACACCCTGGTCGTCGGCGTCCAGTTCGGCATGTCTGGGCAAGCGCCGGTTCTTCTGGAGCTACTCGGCGGACTGCCTCGACTGCAAAAGCTCACGCTATGCGTATGAATCACCCCCCCCCTCCCTCGCTCTCGCTCTCGCTCTCTCTCTCTCTCTCTCTCATCTGATCTAATAATTGTCAGCGATCTGATGATCTCTTGCCACATGGTGAGGATGCCAAGGCTTGGTCTTTCGACTACATCCCGCGGTGCCTCACCCACTCACTCCAGCAACTGGTCATGATACACTACAGAGCGGGATCCGAGGAGATTGCCGTTGTCAGATGCCTGCTCTCGGCCGCCACCGGGCTCGTCTCCGTCACCCTTGTTCCGCATGCTACGGTGCCACTGGAGGAGCACGACGCCGCCGCCGCCGCATTCGGCACCTGCCCCAGAGCGTCCAAGGCCTGTACTATCTCCGTACACAGAGACCTTGTGCTGGATGCTGCATCGCCCCCAGCAGCAAGCTAAGGATGTACTGTAGATGCAAGCTCATATCTGTAAAACAATCGAAAATACCAAGATAAATGCAGTTGTATCTGACAATCTTCCTCCTTTACCTTTTCCGCTGTTTTGCAACGCAACCATTTTGATTCAGGGTTACCTGTGCATTTTTGCCACCATTGAGTTGTGTGACTTGTGCCTGTCTTCGTTCCTTTTCAGATGTTGTGAACTGTAATCTTGACCTGTGCCATTTGGGCTACTCCATCTGACTATCACCGAAAAAGTATGGATTACTGGAAGTATAATCGAGTTGTATTATTTTTGGATGTGCTAGCTTGCTTGACCTTCAATTGGAAAACATCTTGATCTCTGTGTGTGTATATTATATATATATATATATATATATATATATATATATATATATAACGAGTTTTATCTCCACGAGTAGCTACTCTCACCATCAGTATACCACTGTGCATACGTCCGCATACTTCATTTATCACTTTAAGTATGTTCATATACTAATTCTAAGATACTTCAAAAGGATTTATATAAAAATAATTTCAAAAGCACCCTCTATTTTTAAATATATTATAATTATACCTTAGTATGCTACATACTGTATGTATAATCACATACCCAACGTATATACTATCATAGATGTTCTAGTATGATCACATACTTTATGTACATGATCTTCGTGGGGTCAGATACGTCCTACGTCATAAGATACACATGTGGGAGTAGATGCAAGTGCACGTAGAATAGATTTTTCATATATATATATATATAGTAGGAGCTCTTTGTATTTATCAATCACAAATAGTTGCACTGGATCATATGTTATGTTTAGAGATCGTGTTCAGCTGAAGCTCCGGATAACTGATATTCACAGATCATACAAACGTTCGTTCAATTATAGACAAGACAAAGTGTCGAATTATCTATCCTACACCATTTAATGGGATGGGAAATAACAGATCTTCAACTTGACACGCGTCACGCCTATTAGCAGCCAAACAACACTGCTACCATTACAAAAGCAAAGTTGCCTTCAATGCCTCCATCTCATGGATGTGCTTAGGAAGTGCTGCATCCGGAGATGGATTTGCACATGTGCCCCCCTGCATTTCAAATCACAAGTGAATTATGACAAATCTTGCACAAGCATGGATTTCAGACTTTGAACAGACGATGACAAACAAGCTTGCTCAATTGCTCTCTCCTTAGATTACAACATTCACCTCTCGTCCTCTCTTCTTCTCTGGAGAGTGCGCCGGCAAGCTCAATTGCTCCCCATGGCGCCGTCCACCCATTCCATGGCGTCGTCGTCCTCCCTCCTCGTCCTCCTCGGGCTCGGGGGGAGTGGCGGGTAGCTGGTGGCGACAGAGAGGGCAGGCGACGCTATGGCAGAGCCACTTGGAGATGCGCAGTGGCTGTGGAAGGCGTGCGAGCATGGCATCGCTCTCAGCGACTCCTCGGCAGCGAAGTCCTGCAGGCAGATGGCGCACTCCTCCCCCTCGCGAGAGCGACCCGACACCTCCGGCAGGATGCCCTCGCTGGCGGCGGCGACGCGAGCACGCTTGCTGCTGCGATGGCCATCGGTGTCTAGGGTTCTTGACAACCAGGGGAAATATCACGGCATTAACACCCATGCGGGCGTGAGGTTTGGGTCGAAGATGCCGGCGAGGGGGCTTTGGCCTCACGGCACATCGACCTCCATCGCTGGAATGAATGGGTGGAGCAGCAACGCAATGGGAGGGAGGGATCGATGGATGGATCAAGATGTTTACCACTTGCATATATATAGTCGAGGGCGGCGGCAGCTCGTGTATTTGGATTCGGATCGGAAACACTTCCGATCGGATTCCGATGCCACCCACCCTGCATGCCCCCCGACCTACGCCAATGCCGTGCGTGGCCGCAATGTGCCGGACTCATCACCTGCTGCCTCGGCCAGGGTGACGCCGCTCCCGCACTCTCCATCGGTCCCTCCTGCGCCGGCTGGGTGCGGATCCAGGGGGTGCAGGGGGCTCGAGCCCCCCTACCACCTGGCTCCTATGGAAACCCCCAGCCCCCCAACAAATTTGAGGATGAAGAGAAAGAAATAAGAAAAATTTGAGGAGGAAGAAGGAAGGAGAAGAGGGAGGAGGAAGGAGAGCAGCCCTAGCTCTCAATCCTGACTCCGCCACTGTGCGGCTGACGAGGACGAGTCTCCAGCTCCCTCCGCCGGTGTCTTCAGCTTTTCCAGGACAAAACTAGGGGGCCGCTGCTTTGCTTGCCTCGGCCGGCGGGGGCGGGGGCAGGCGGGCACCGCGCTTCTGCCTGCCGCGCCCCCGTGCGGTGCTTCCGCTGCAACTGTCACCGACGAGGTCATGACTGCCCTGAACCAGTTCGACATCAAGGGCTCAAGGCTGCTGCCATGCAATCTCCTTCCTCCAGTACGGCTTTTCTTGAGCTTACAGAATGACGAAGGCGATCTGCTTGTGCGCCGGGCTGTCTGGAACTAGAGGCGCCCAGCTCCTACTGTGGGATGATGAACATGCACAGCTTGCTCATTTCAGAGCAGCTAGGAAGGCGTCGTATCTTGTGCGCAAGCCAGCCCCGTGCTCCCATGCACAAACAGGACATGAGCCACTGATCTGCGATCCAACGTCCAGCGCCCCCTTTTGCAAAAAGACCCCCCCACCAACCCCCACTCCTCCCCAAGTCCTCCCTGGATATTTTACGGAACCCCCCCGCCCCCCGCCTCCTTCTTCCCTAAATAGAAGAAACACGATCGGGGCTTCCTCCACAGGACATGATCGACTGCCGATCGACTGTCGGTCCACGTCTGCCGACTTCGTCGCCGAGACCCGGATTGAAGCCAAATCATCGCAGCAGGGTCGTCGCAGGGAGTAGCTGCCGCGGCGTCATGGATGGGCTGCCGGAGGTACTGACGAGGCCATGGACTTTGAAGCCCTGAATCGGTTGAGGTCCTTGCTCCCGTTCAAGACCTCGATCCTATTCAACCAACTGCCCCTCAAGTCCTTGCCCCCGTACAACCCACAGTCCATCAAGATGATGATCGTGTCGATATTCCTGCTGAAACCACACATCATGTTGATCTTGGAGATGGATTACATACACCCAAAAATGATCCAATCCATTGTACAATGGTAAGCAACTTATACGCCCTGATTTTGTGCTTTTTTAACATAAAAGCTACCCACTTGGACATGATAAATCATTGAATTTTCTCGTTGCAGTCGTTGTCGTCGTTTGTACCTGATTGCGAGAACGGATTGAAGCCAGTCATAGGAATGTCATTTGATAGCCTTGATGAAGTGGAAGGATTCTACAAGACATATGCACATACATGTGGTTTTTCCGTGCGTATAGGATCCCAAGGCAAGAAAGATGATGTGGTTGAGCATAAGAGGTTTGTGTGTTCGAGGGAAGGGTTCACAAAGAGACGTGTTGAATCAAGCAAGCAAAAGAAGCACTTTGAAACAAGATGTGGATGCAATGCACGTATATATGTGAGGTTAGGTCAGGACAAAACGTACTTTATCGCTTCATTTATTGAGGAGCATAATCATGGTCTTGTCTCGCCTGATAAAATTCCTTTTCTCCGATCGAACCGAACAATCAGTGAAAGAGCTAAGACTACCTTATTCACGTGCCACAAAGCAAGTATCGGTACTTCGCAAGCATATAGACTTTTACAAGTAAGTGATTGTCAGACCCGGGGCCACCGGGCTGGGCATGTCACGAAGTTTAAGGGATTAAGCCCGTCTTATCTCTTATTCATTTTGTTTATCTCTTGTTTATCCCGTTTAAATAGGAGATAGAGTTAACCAACACGGAGAGGATCTACTTGAGATATGTTCTGGTATGATCCCTTGACAGAGGTTGGTTAGCATCTTTGTAACTCTGACCCCTCGGATATATAAGGGAGGTCAGGGACCCCCCTCAAAACAGGAGATCATTAGGTCATTCTACACCAAAGAGAATACAAACCACCATACAGGACGTAGGGTGTTACGCTCCGCGCGGCCCGAACCTGTCTAAAGACTTGTGTTCTTTGCACCTTCGAGTTCCTGATCTCGGCGTTCCCTCACCCAAAACTTACCACCTTGGGTATATCCCTCGGTGGGCAGCCGGTTAAACACCGACAGCTGGCGCGCCAGGTAGGGGAGCGCGTCGAAGATTCGCCGGCGAGCTCGATGGTATCTTTCAAATTCATCAGGTCAGTTCCCTCTGAGGGTACGACGTTTGTTTTTGGCTCGTGGGTTTGCGTCGCAGATGGTGCGGGCAACTTTCGGCGATTCCTCGTTGACATGACGCCGAAAACCGTCGCTGTGGATCCTCGCAGCGGCCTCGACAAGTTCGTCGACGAGCTCGACAACTTGCCGCTCCACGCTTCCGCGGCACAGGTCGAGATGGAATCTGTTCCAAGCTCGACTTCTTCTGGTGCCGCGACAACTTCCCCTGGTTTGGACTCGTTCCAATTCAGGGATTCGCTGGGTCGGACTCAACCCGGCTTGCGCGAATCGGCCACTGATCTTCAGGAGGCCAATGCGCTTGGATCCCTCTTCATGTTAGAGAAGGATCTAGATCTGCTGCTCCGGGACGGAAACCCTGAAGCCACCGCGTGTCGGGAGGCTTCGGGCTGTTTTGGCCCCGGTGATTTGATGATGGCCTCCTCGCCAAAGGGACACATTAAGCTCTCCAATCTACTCGAGGCAGAGAGTCGGCTCGTGGCTCACCTCGAGCCATTGCCTTTCCAGGAGGGCAGGCCGTTGGCCACCGCGGCGGAGGAGTCGACGGAGCTAGTCGACGAAAGTTCTCATGAGCTTTCCTCCCGCCAGGTGCTGATGGCCGAAGAAGGCGAGGACGGTGGGAATCTCCTCATCGACAACTTTGATGAGATATCCGACGATGAGATCACGGCCAACGCCGGTAACGAGAACGACGCCGATCGTGCGGCGCGGAGGGCCAGGAACAGGGCCCGAACAATCCGGCGGAGGAGAGCTAACGAGCGAAGGCGATCTATGCATCGCGAGCTCGACCCCGAGTTTGCTGCCGTAAGCGAGCGGGGCTTCAGGACCCCGGTGGCCAACATTGCCAGGGTCACGGCCATCCTCGAGCGCAGCCACGACCCGGAGGTACGTCAAGCACTCCTCTTTGCGCAGAGGGCTTGGATCCAGTTGGATCAGCATAATCCGGCGTCCATCATCCGGGAGGAGCGCGTGGACGAGAGCCGGAGCCAGGCCCGTAGTCGAACGACTAGTGGTCGTCCTCAAAATCAGATCAGCAACGACAACGCACGCACGAGCCAGGCCCCTGGCGGGAGGCAACAACCACCGCAAGGGGGTCGTCCGCGACAGGCCAGTCGACGACCTCTTCCGGAGGACCTGCGCCAACACATTAATGACGGTCGCGACGCGCGCACCGTGATCTCCTCCAGGCGCAAGACTCGCGAAGAAGTCGAAGCTGAAGGTACTGATTGTAGTGATCGATTCCCTGCTTTCTCTGCTCGTTTCAGCAGCTACAAGTACCCGGAGGGCTTCAAGCCGATCGGCATCACCAAGTACGACGGCAAGCAGGCTCCCCAGCAGTGGCTCCGTTGCTACTCCACGGCCATTGATGTCGCGGGGGGCTCAAATATCACCAAAGTCGTCTACTTCCCGATGGCTTTGGACCCTGCACCGCTCACTTGGCTGGAGAGCCTCGGCAGCAATTCCATCGACTCCTGGGAACGACTTAAGAAGGTCTTCATCGACAATTTCCAGGGAGCAATTACCCGTGCAGGTACTCGGCACGATCTTGCCCAGTGCAAGCAAGAACGTAACGAGCTCCTACGGTCCTACACGCGTTGCTTCTTCGACGTCCGCGCCACCATCGCGAACATCTCGGAGGAGGACATCATCGACTGCTTCTACAACGGCATCACCGACCTGAGCATATACAGAGATTTCGGGCGGAACAGGCCGAAAACTGTTGCGGGCCTTTGTGATATGATGCACGATTGGTCCGAGCAGGAGGAGAAGATGTGGGAGCGGTTCCCGCGGCGCCGTGATAGCAATCTATGGCGCCCAAACGACAACCGCAGCGACAAAGGCCAGCGGGACTTTTCCAGACCACCCCGGAAACGAAAGCCAGATGATGTCATCGCGGCTATCGATCGTCCTTCGCGGGGCAAGAAGTCGACAACTCAGGAGGAGTTCGAGAAGCTCCTACAAAAGAAGTGCCCGTGGCATCCAGGCGCCAACCACGCTGCCATCGACTGCTACCACCTTCGGAGGACGTTCAGCAACTCCGGTGGCGGCAGGAAGAACAAGAAGCCTGTTGACAAAGAACCCGAGGACGATGATCAGGAGGATCACGGGCGCAACCCGAAGTTTCAGGATGCGTTGAAGGTGGTCAACGTCATCTTCGGGGGGGACGAGGATTTCTGTTCCAGGCGGGATCAGAAGCTGCTCCTCCGAGAGATTATGTCCATCGAGCCGGCGGTACCACGACCACTCCGTTGGTCGGAGGTCCCCATCTTGTTCTCTCGTGATGACTAGTGGACGAGTTTTTCCGAACCCGGTAAGTTTCCCCTGGTTTTGGACCCTGTGGTGGCGGAGGTCAAGCTTACCAAGGTCTTGATCGATGGCGGGAGCGGGCTTAATCTCATCTTCGTCAGCACTTTGAAGAAGATGGGTCTGGATTTCAAGGATATGCTGGTACCCAGCAAGTCCCCTTTCTACGGCATCGTCCCAGGTAACGCAGCACATCCGCTCGGTATGGTGGTCCTCCCGGTAACCTTCGGTACGCGGGAGAATTATCGTACTGAATTCATCAAGTTCCAAGTGGCTACTTTTGACTCTTCTTACCACGCAATACTGGGTCGACCGGCACTCGCCAAGTTCATGGCAGTGCCGCATTATGTCTATCTGCTTCTTAAGATGCCAGGACTCGGTGGCGTGCTCACCCTCCGCGGCGACTTGAAGAAGTCGTACGACTGCAATCAGGAGGCGATCCAGTACGCCTCGACTACTCGCGTGCCAGATGCTTCGGGAGAAGTACTCGCGGCCGCGCAGCAGCTCTCCCAGACCGGGCTGGAGATTCCATCCAAGAAGGCTAACAAGTCGAGCATCCAGTCGACTGACGATGTGGCCCTCAAGACGATCCAGCTCCAGGAGGGAGATTCATCCAAGACCGCCATCATTGGTGCGGGCTTGGGTGACAAATAGGAACTCGCGCTCGTCAGCTTTCTTCGGGCTAACCGAGACACATTCGCGTGGAAACCAGCGGATATGCCAGGGGTGCCCAGGGAGTTGATCGAGCACGCCTTGAATGTACACCCGAAGGCTACGCCTAAGAAGCAACGCCTGCGGAGGTTTGCCCACGACAAGCGTGAGGCCATTAAACGGGAGATGGCTAAACTTCTCGCGGCTGGATTCATTAAAGAAGTAATCCATCCAGAGTGGGTAGCGAATCCCGTCCTTGTAAAGAAAAAGAATAATGAATGGAGAATGTGTGTCGACTACACCGATCTCAACAAGCATTGCCCAAAAGATCATTTTGGGCTGCCGCGCATTGACCAAGTCGTTGATTCGACGGCCGGGTGTGTCTTTCTTTGTTTTCTCGATTGTTACTCAGGGTATGATCAGATTGCGCTCAAGGAGGAGGACCAAATCAAGACTGCATTCATCACCCCGTACGGGACCTACGCCTACAAAACAATGTCCTTCGGGTTGAAAAATGCAGGGGCGACATATCAGCGGGCAATCCAGATGTGTTTCGCGGATCAGCTGCATCGAAATGTCGAGGCTTATGTGGATGACGTGGTCATCAAGACCAGGGAGTCCGATAACTTGATCGCGGATTTGGAGGAGACATTCAGCAGTCTGCGCAGATTCCGGTGGAAACTCAATCCCACCAAATGCGTCTTCGGCGTACCTTCAGGGAAATTGCTTGGGTTTATCGTCAGCAACCGAGGCATTGAAGCCAACCCTGTGAAGACCACGGCCATCACTGATATAGAGGCTCCGGCCACAGTCAAGGATGTGCAAAAGTTAACAGGTTGCATGGCAGCTCTGAACAGGTTCATC
Organism: Panicum hallii; assembly: GCF_002211085.1. Taxonomy (NCBI): domain Eukaryota; kingdom Viridiplantae; phylum Streptophyta; class Magnoliopsida; order Poales; family Poaceae; genus Panicum; species Panicum hallii. The sequence continues at coordinate 2,875,716 of NC_038042.1, forward strand.
TCCCGGCTTGGGGAGAGAGGACTACCATTCTTCAAGCTCCTAAAACGACAGGATAAGTTTCAATGGACGGAGGAGGCCGAGCGAGCTTTACAAGATCTGAAACATCATCTGCAGTCACCTCCAATCCTCACAGCACCGTTGCTAGGGGAGGATCTACTACTTTACATTGCGGCAACAACTCATGTCGTCAGCAGTGCTATTGTAGTCGAGCGAGGCGAAGAAGGCCATGCGTTTGGAGTGCAGAGGCCTGTCTACTTCATCAGCGAAGTCCTCTCCGAATCCAAGGTACGGTATCCCGCTGTTCAAAAGCTTTTGTACGCTATCTTGATCACATCCAGAAAGGTGCGCCATTACTTCGACGAGTACAAGATCACTGTGATCACGGACTTCCCGCTGGCGGATATTCTGCATAATCAAGATGCCATGGGGCGCATATCCAAGTGGGCAGTGGAACTGGGGGCTTTGTCAATAGACTTCAAGCCACGCACTGCAATCAAATCACAGGCTCTAGTCGACTTCATGGCTGAATGGAGAGAGAATCAGGTCCCGACTCCAGTGGACAAGCCAGAGCATTGGACCATGTATTTCGACGGGTCCCTCAAGCTTGACGGCGGCGGCGCTGGGGTTCTGCTTATTTCCCCACGAGGTGAGCAGTTGAAATACGTCCTTCAGATCCTGTGGGCGGTATCCAACAATGAAGCCGAGTACGAAGCTTTGCTTCACGGGCTTCGTTTGGCGATATCACTAGGGATCAAGCGACTACTTGTATATGGCGACTCTCTTCTTGTTGTTCAGCAGGTCAACAAGGAATGGGATTGCAACAAGGAAACAATGGACGCTTATGTGCAGGAAGTGCGCAAGTTGGAAAGCAAGTTCTCCGGCCTGGAAGTTCATCATGTATTGCGGGAGCACAACGTCGGCGCGGACACCCTGTCTAAACTGGGGTCCACGCGCGCCCAGGTCCCGCCGGGAGTCTTCGTCCAGGAGCTCAACCAGCCATCGATCAAGTCTTCCCCGCAGGTAGCCATCGACGCGGGTCCACAACTACCCGATCGAGAGGTTATGGTGCTGGAGGAAGACTGGCGAGGGGCTTTTATCGACTTCATTCGAGATCAACGGCTGCCAGCGGGAGTCGACGCCAGGAGTGCTGACGCGGCTCGCATCTTGCGAAGAAGCAAAGGATTCATCCTGGTCAACGGCAATCTCTATCGGCGAGGCGCCCGGTCAGGGGTCCTCATGAAGTGCGTCACAAAGGAAAATGGTTACGCCATACTGCGGGAGATCCACGACGGCGTCTGCGGTAATCACGCGGCTTCAAGAACACTGGTGGGGAAAGCCTACCGAGCCGGCTTCTGGTGGCCCACCGCGGTGACCGACGCGGAGGATCTCGTGCGCAGGTGCCAAAACTGTCAATTCTTCGGCAAACAGACGCACGTTCCAGCTCACAGCCTCATCACCATACCGCCGTCCTGGCCTTTCGCTTGTTGGAGTCTTGACATGATCGGGCCCTTCACGACAGCACCAGGCGGTTTCACCCATGTTCTGGTAGCTATCGACAAGTTTACTAAGTGGATCGAGTACAAGCCGATAGCCAAGCTTACACCAGATCGGGTCGTCGACTTCATCTCAGATATTCTGCATCGTTTCGGCTTCCCCAACTCCATCATCACGGACTTGGGATCAAACTTCACGGTGAACCAGTTCTGGGAGTTCTGCGAGAATGCCTGCATCGAAGTCAAATATGTCTCGGTTGCACACCCCAGAGCTAACGGACAAGTCGAACGGGCGAACGGTTTGATCATTGACGGCCTCAAGAAGAGACTCTATGACGAGCATAGTAAGAAGGGAGGAAAATGGGTGCATGAGCTACCACATGTCGTCTGGGGGCTTCGGACTCAGCCGTCCAAAGCCACAGGACAAACACCTTTCTTCCTCGTGTATGGATCTGAAGCTATCCTACCGGCCGATATCATGTGGAAGTCCCCAAGGGTTGAAATGTACAACGAAGGCGAGGCGGATGAGGCGCGGCGATTAGAGCTCAATTCCGTGGAAGAAGCTCGCTGTACCGCCCTTGTTCAGTCAGCCCGATACCTGCAGGGGATCCGGCGGCACCATGATCGCAACGTCAGGGAGCGGTCGTTCAGCGTCGGCGATTTGGTCTTGCGTCGCATTCAGGACGAGTCCGGCCTACATAAGCTCAATTCAAGGTGGGAGGGCCCGTTCGTCGTCAAGCAGGTCACAAGGCCAGGGTCTTATCGACTACAATTCCCCGATGGTCGCGAGGTCCCGAACTCCTGAAACGTTCAACACCTGCGCAAGTTCTACCCTTAACTCGAGACCCGGTGATCGCTAATTCCCCGGGGGCTCCGAAGATTTTCTTTCCCCGAACATATTTGAAGGCCGCGAGCCACATCACTCGAGTTGTACATGCTGGTAGGTGTCGCGTGCAAAAACGTATACAACCAAATCGACTTCTTGTCGCCCATGACGCGGGGGCCACGGCCACGGTCATCTCCTTTCGGGTTCCGCCGCGACTTTCGATGGTCGCACGCGACAGCAGTCGCACCTTTTCCAACACAGTCGATCCGTTCGACTGGCCTACACCTAGTACGTTGGAACGGCTCGTATACAGAGCTACATCGACTACAGTCTGGGTGGCTGCACTCAGAACAGTCTTGTTTTTGCCAAAAGAATGGCAAACTCGCGGCGCTGTCCGCCCCTGCTCCTCGCAAGCTTGATCCGTCTGTCCGGGTCCTACCTAGCCTGCGGAGCACGCTCACAGAAAGAGCGCTTCTCGACTACACTCCGAGGCCTCGAACTCGGGGTAGTCCCCTTTCCGCCCTACGCACAGCAACCCCGCGACGATGCTCGCGTGCTTCCCTAACAAGTCTATACCCGCTCGATCGAGTTGTGGCTACTCTGTTAGACGAATTCTAGCCGCCCTTCGGGTCGTTGCACCCAAGGACATGTTCCCTACTTGAGTCTCGTAAGCCTGGATCTCAATTCAGCTAAGACATGAAAACAAGTAGAGGCGTCAAGGGAAGCATTTACATAAAAGAATAATTAAGTGGTTCATACACCCTAATACTGCAGTACATTGTGTACAATCTGTTCTGCTACGGGTTGAGCCTCTTGCAGGTACTCTTCGAACCGCTCGTCTGGGCAGTCCGCCGCCATCCCTTGCACGAAGATGCTCAGCTGCGCGGTCGGCATGAAGGACTTAACGTACGCGAGCGCATTGCTCACACACGCGACCGGAGCCTCTGACAGGAACTTGAGCACCTTCTTCGGGGCTTCGCGGAGACGCTCCAGCAGGGGCCGCGGACTTACATCGCCTTATTCCGGCGGATCCACCATGTCCACCAGCTCCTGGGCGGCTCCCCGGAGCTCCTCCAGCTCCTTGCGTTGCTGCTCGTCCTTCTCGCCCAGAGTTTTGACTTGCTGAAGGCAATCGACGAACTAGCGTTCGGTGTCGCCGATCACCTTCTGCAGCTTTTCGACTTCATCTGTACGTCGATACAGCATATTCTTCACGTCAGTAAGCAACTCCTCTTTGTGTTTCGTTATTCTCCTATGCTCTGTGATAAGCGTACTTCAGCATCTAATGGGGAGCTACTGAGGGAAAGTACTCGAGGGGAGCGAGGGCCTACCTTGGTGCGCCTTCTTCTCCGCCTTGAGCTGCTCTTGGTGTTATGCTTGTTGCTCCTTGAGCTGTTGTTGGAGCTCGGAGTTGGCCTTCTCCATGTTTTTCAGGTCATTCTTGAGCAGCCAGGTCTCTCGAGTCCTTTCCTGCTTCAGCATATCAAGCTCTCGCTGCAGATAGCAATTCTTCGTCTTCTCCTCGGAGATGCGCTTGTCCAGAGCAGCTAGCTCCCGCGCATCACTCACGACCGCGTGGAGTTTCTCCGACTTCTTCTGGGATTTGGTGATTACATGCTGCACAAAAGGAGGAGAGTGAGTCATAAACAACTCGCCAAGGCGCACATCGGGTTCATCGCCCGAGTCTTACCATGGAGAAGTCGTACAGCTCCTTGAAAGTACTCTTGAAGGTCTTCAGGTTCTCCGCCGACAGCAGAAGGTCATCCACCAGGTCGGTAGTGATGACGTTCCGGTGCCCGGGCCCGGCCCTCAACACCTCACGGGGACTCCTCGAGGGCCCGGTGGCATCCCCTGGCAGCGGCGGCTGGACACCTGCAGGCATACGAAATGGTAAAAACACTACGCCCAGACCCCGGCAGCCAGACGCGGGCGGATAAGTGCCTACCTGCGCCATCAGTATGAGCGGCGTCAGGGGCCTCGACTTGTTCCCCGCCACTGGGTCCGGCTTCCTCTAGTCGAGGCTCGGGAGGCGGCAAGTCAGGGAGCGCCACATCCGCTTCAGGGGCCACCTCCGCGGGTACTGGCTCCTCAGGCGCCGGGGGCTCGGGGGCTGCAGCGGCCGAGGCAGGCGCCGCAGCCGTGCCTGGTTCGATCTGGAGTTTGACGGCGCTCGCAGCCCTGGTGACATCGACAACATTGTTACCCGAGCGGGCACGAGTAGGATTTTCAAGCGTTCGAAAGGAAACTTACAGTGTCGACTTCTTCTTGGCAGCCTTCTTAACCCGCCAGGCCCGACGGGGGACGCCCGCTGCGGATGGCGGGGCCTGATCGGCCGATGGAGGGGTCCCCGCCACGGCGATTGTCACCGTCGCGGCGTCAGAGGGGCCTGCCTCCACTCCTTCGGGTTCAGTCCCGGGCGGCGGAGCAGGGAGACTGCAAGGGGATGCTGTCAGTACTCAGCACCATGGAAACTTTGGAACTGGCCAAAACAGCAATTCCGTACCTGGAGGACTCAACTTCTTGAGCCTTGCGTTTGCGCACCTGGCGCTGGCCCTTCGGCACCGGTGGCAGAGCGCCGGCCAACTCCACGCTCTGATCGGAGAAGTTGTCCCCGCGCGGCTCCCCACGGTCCCTTCGCTCGCCTGCGAGCCCACGCACTCAGTGGACTCGCTGCTGCCTTGAACCGCAGCATGGCGAGCCGCCTTGGTGGCAACGGCGGCAACAGGGCGCGGACCTCCCTCGGCTTCTTCCCCCGCCGACAAGTCCGCGCGTTCGGCGGACTCGTTGCGGCTTTGGGTCGCATCAAGGCGAGCCTTCTTGGCCGCCGTGACTGCAGAAGGAAGGAGGTGATACGCCCGGGGGAGGTCCGGCTGCGGTGGGTAGCTGCAGTACAGTTCCGAATGTCCCTGCAGCAAGTCCTTCAGTTCAGTACCGGCGCAGTAGTCGATTTCTTCAGCAAAAAGAAGTCGAGTACTTACCGGCGGGGGCGGAAGTTGCGCGGAGTACAAGGTGGGCACGTACGGCATGGTGTTCACGTCCAGCAGCACCCGCTGAACCCGCTGGAGCGCGACTTCATCTGGCACCTCTTCTGTGCACATGCGAGAAGGGTCAGCAGGGCCGGTGTACTCGAAGCCCAGGCAACATCTCTGTTGGATGGGTTGGACGCGGCGCTTGTAAAAGGAGAACATGACGGAGGCGCCGGTCACCCCCTCCTTCTTCAGTGCATCGATGGCCTCCAGCAGCTCCTTGACTTGAATTATTTCCATGCCAGAGGGTTCAAGGTTCCATTCCCCCTCACCACGGGCGGTTTGCTCGACTTCGTCGGCAGGGGGGGAGCATGGTTTTCGATGTAAAACCAAAGGTTTTTCCACCCAGGAAGGTTGGAGGGGAACCTATATGCAAGGTATTTTTCGCCGGCCTGCTGTCGCAGTTGGATGCCGGCGCCCCCTACCACAGCGAGTTTTTTCATGGTTGGCTGGGGCTTCACGCGGAAAAGGAAGCGGAATAGATCCCAGTGGGGCTCAATTCCGAGAAATGCTTCACAAAAGTGGATGAAAATGGAGATGTGGCAGATGGAATTCGGGTTGAGGTGATGGAGCTCAAGCCCGTAGTAGTAAAGAAGACCGCGGAAGAAAGAACAAGTGGGGAGGGCCAATCCCCGTTCGGCAAAATGGTAGAATGTGACGATTTCGTCGACATTCTCCATGGGGAAAGGTTCACGGAAAGAGGGGCGCCAGTTGACGAGATTTTCTCTTGCAGCAACCCCTCGGAAACAAGTTTTTTCAGATTGTTGAGGGAGCACTTACTGTGTGTCCACTCCGCGGTTGTTGGTCCCGCATCCTTCTTCATTCCCTCGATCTCTGACTTCTTGGACGTCATCTCCGATGCGCTGGCCACGAGATGCTCGGGGGCTGCGGGGAGAGGGGCGGGAGGTCGGGGTGGGAGTTTTTCTTGGGGGAAGGCGGCGGCGTTTGGCTCGGATTGGGGAATTTGGTGGCTCTTGATGGAATGCAGATTGAAAGCGTGGTTTTTTCCTACAGTTATCGCGGGGTTAAATAACCAGCGGAGTGGGGGAAGTTACTTTCTTAAGTTCAAGAGTCGTTTCGTGGAATATTCCGAAGATGAGGGTCATTTGGTGATCTGATTAGATTGAATATTTGATTAATCATTTTTTCAGGGCTAATTAGCCCGAAAAAAAGGGGTTTTTCGGATCTTTGGTCTAATTACATCATTTGTACCATCGCTTTGGTCTCCCCTTAACGTGTCATTGTTTAGCCTGTATGCCACGATTTTTGGACCCTTATCTCCAATTTTGTGGGATTCGGATTCAAGGGTCGGGGCTGCGGGGTACGTGGCATCGACTACTTATTTTCAAATTTCTTTGAAGGGTAAGGAAGATTACAGACAAGTGAGACTCTCAGCCTGATTCTCCGATTCAACCTAAGGCTCGGGGCTACTCCATATGGAGTGCGATTTTGCAATCGCACACCATATCAGAAATAAAATTCGGGGCATGAGCACCTCATAGCTTCGATGCAGCCAAGCAAGTACTCGAAGAAGGACTTCAAGACGAATCATCGGAGAAGTCGAAGACTGCTTCGAAAGTACTCGATAAGCCTGCAGTACTCAGCTACGAAGAGCTCGGGGCTTGTCAGACCCGGGCCACCGGGCTGGGCATGTCACGAAGTTTAAGGGATTAAGCCCGTCTTATCTCTTATTCATTTTGTTTATCTCTTGTTTATCCCGTTTAAATAGGAGATAGAGTTAACCAACACGGAGAGGATCTACTCGAGATATGTTCTGGTATGATCCCTTGACAGAGGTTGGTTAGCATTTTTGTAACTCTGACCCTCGGATATATAAGGGAGGTCAGGGACCCCCTCAAAACAGGAGATCATTAGGTCATTCTACACCAAAGAGAATACAAACCACCATACAGGACGTAGGGTGTTACGCTCCGCGGCCCGAACCTGTCTAAAGACTTGTGTTCTTTGCACCTTCGAGTTCCTGATCTCGGCGTTCCCTCACCCAAAACTTACCACCTTGGGTATATCCCTCGGTGGGCAGCCGGTTAACACCGACAGTGATGGATTTGATAATATTGGATGCATGAAGCGGGATCTCCAAACTACTATCGGGGACTGAGGGAAAAAATAAAGAATGCGGATGCTCATTTATTTGTGGCACTGAAAGGACAACACTAGGC